>NC_058408.1:42553966-42599132 GCF_002201575.2 Neomonachus schauinslandi | reverse complement strand
AAATAAATAAATAAATAAATAAATAAATAAATAAATAAATAAATAAATAAAAATCTTTAAGAACTTTACAACTTGCACGTGAGAAGAGAAAAAGAAATTGCGAGAACTCACAGATAAAACCCACCCAAGACAAGGCCTTTATTACAGGTAGCAGGACAACACGGAAGGGATGCTTTTAGTCCCCAGTGCTTTCTGCAGATTCCAAACAAAAAATGTTTACCTGTAATACTGCTCTCCCACTCCACTCACCTGTTGGACATAGCTACCCTACTCTAAGAGAGAAAAACCTGACTTCAAAGCACATGTCCTAGAACCCCCTATCAGCTCTGATACTCAGTGTACCAAGAGATGGAACAGTTCACCAGTTCCTGCATGCTAATGCTCTTTTATGGAAAGGGTGGAAAAGGGGGCGAGTGGCAATTTAGGGAAGAAGGGGGAAGAGACCAAAGGGCCACAGATACAGCAAAGTCAAACTGAATGGAACAGGCAGTCCTCCTTTTAACTTCTCTAAAAGTACAGTCTGGGTTGCTGGGGGTGAACCAGTTAGCTTCTTCTGATTTTTCTTTCCCTCATACTCTTTAAAGCTTCCCTGATCAGTCCCCAGACTCATTTGGGCCCTAATTGGGCTGGCTTCAATAACTATGGGGCTGACCAAGGACGAGGCCTCTTGTTCCCTCCTGAAACACTCAGTGGTCATGTATTGCAGTTTCTAACCCTCACAAAGTATGCCTCTGGTCACATGAATGGATCAAAGCAAACCCGTTTGCATTCTCGGAAAAGCAGCTCAAAGCACGTTTTCCTGATGGTGCCGCTATCCTTTCTGTGTGATCAACAAACATCACTTATTGAACACTCACTCTGGACACAATGGGGGGATAGAAAGATGAATCAGTTGCTCCAGGAGGTGAAGATACCTAGCAAGTAAAGCAGGTCCTCACACGGCAAAATAAAATACCAGAAGTTTTAAAAACTGCACTTGCTTCCTCCTATCTCATTTTCTATTATGTTTGCCCCGTGCATCTCAGATGCTGGTGGTGATGAGTTCAGTAGAAGGCTCTGGTTTACGCTGAGGCAGTTGGGCATCTGAAAACTACCATCTTTTATAAAATAAAAACATTACCTTTCCTCTCCCCACTTCCCCTTGTCAACTCAAGACTGAGTCAGAAAGTTGTACTTCATGGGTTGTTATGGGGAAAGAAAGAATCCAATCTCTTTGGATTACCTTGACCTATAATAATTATAATTACTGTTTTCTAAGTTTACTATGTGCATCTAGTGTATAAGTTTACCAGACGGAATCCTTACAATATACAAAGTAACTGTTATCCCTATTCTGTAGGCAAGGAAATGGTGGTTTCATGTGGCTAAGAAAGCTAACACAAAGCTGGTAAGAGGTGAAGCCCAGATTGGAATGTGTGTTTGTATGACCTGAAGCCCAGCCTTTAGCCACGTCGTAATACTTCAGCATATAGCACTGAAACTTAAGATGGACTCTCTTATGTTTGCAAGGAAACTTTACCCAGTGCAGAATGTCACCTGTGTGAAATATATCAAAACCCCGTTTGAGGTGAAAGCTGCATCTGTCACTTAAAAGCACTACAGTGTCAGACACTCTAGAATGGAAGGATGTTGACCAAAGAAGCCAAGTTATGTGTGTGAGGTCACAGGCAACATTTCTTTTACATATTTGTGGTACGAAAGATAACCACAAGAACAACCTTCTTCCCTTCCTCTTCCAAAGGCAATGAAGACTGACTTGGTCTTCAAACAGAAAAATCTCCAAGTCTCAAATACTGGGGCTCCTGAAAGATGCAATAAAGACTAGACACTATCAGGTGTATTTTGGCAATAAAAAGAGATACTCAGGCAAGGGCACGGGTAGCAATGAAAATATCGTATGTGTGCGTGTCTTGTGTGTGTGTGTCTATATAGACCACAGAGTTATTATGCATCTGTTGACAAGCATCCACTTCAAGATTGTGTTCACATACACATTTTCTCAACCATCATAGCAAGGCTGAGAGGAGGAAGTGGTACTGATTTTAATTTTCCAAATTAAAAAGAAGGCACAATAAGTTACTTGGAAAGCAAAACAAAGCATTATTTTCAAAAATTCTAAAATTTTGACGTACCCTGGGCTTCAAAGGGGGCATGCGAAGACCTCACTTTTCTTTCAGCTGCCCTTGGGAAACAGTTTGCACACAGAATTTCAAATGTGGTGGGCGGCTCTAAAGGTCCTCTCTCCAAAGGCTTTATTTGCAGATGAGGAAGCCTGGGCCCAATGAGTCGCTGAGAGACGTGTCTCGGGAGTGACAGAGGCGAAATATGACAGGTCTCCTGACCGTTCCTATGCCCGCCAGGATCCTCTCTATGGCAGCACCTAAGCACAGCATGTTGATTACTGATGTGAGAACGCAGACTGCCGTTCCCTTCCCCAGTCCCACCGCGAGGGCGGGCGGGCGCGCGACAGGCCCACCTCGGGCAGCCCCCTGGGTGCCCCGCCACCGCCCCGGCCCCGCTTCCCGCACCGCGCCTCGAACTAGACGCGAGCGCCGAGGAGGGCTGGAGGTTCTCTAACAACAAAAGGCAAAATTACGTTCCCGGGGATCAGAATGTCCTTAGGGAGCCTTGGGGTCTGCAGTACGACCTCGAAAAAGAGAGGCCTCTCCTGCAAAACCATCCAACCTGAAGACGGCAGGGGTGGAGGCCGGGCGGTCTGCTGGGCGCCCCGCTCCGGCCCGGGGGTGGGGGCTAAGGGGACGACCCCAGGCCCGCGGTCTGCCCGCAGAGGCGAGCGGCAGCCGGGGCAGGCGGGGTCCTTCCTGGCAGGAACTCGCCTGTCGGCGCGCCGCCGGCCAGCCCTTCCTCTGCTCCCCTCCCCCCGCACGCCCCCTCCCCCCAAGGCCCTTTCCCTTTCTTTCTTTCCCGGCCCTCGCGCCCCCACCCCGACGGCGCCCGCTCGGCCGCTCGCCCAATCGCAGCGGGGCCCGGGCGCGCATCAGCCGATCCGCCCCGGCTCCCGGCCGCTGGGAGCCAATCAGGGCGCCGGGGGCGGCTCGGGCCGCCGATAAAGAGTGCGGGGCGCCGAGCAGCCCCGCAGAGCCGAGAATGGGAGAAGAGTGGAGCTTCTGAGCAGCACACCGGCCTCCTCTCTTCGCCGCACCTCGCTCTCGAGGCCTGCCCGCCCTGCCGCCTGCTCGCCGCCCAGGTAAGCGCGCCGCCGGCCCGGGGGCTCGAAGTGGTGCGCGCCGCCCCTGCAGCCCCCCACCCCCCCGAACCTCCCGAGCCCGGCCTGCGGGCCCCGCGGCTCGGGGCAGCCCCTTGCACCTCCCGCCCCTACGGTGCGCCTCTGCCCCCAAGCCCTCCGCGTGCTTTCGCCGTCCCCGGCTCCCGGAGGCTCTGGGCTGGCGATTGTGGGGTACGCTGATCGCCAGGCTTGGAGGAGGGCGGGGAGTTGTTTTGATCTTTCTCTCGCTGCTCGCGGCCCTAAGCGCCGCCCCTGGAGGTCGCTCAGCGAGGCGAACGGTGGAGCCACTGCTCGGGCCCAGCGCTCCCAGCTCGGCGGTGTTGTGTGCGCTGCGGACGGAGTGGCTGGGTGGCCCCACGGGAGCCTCGCTCTTCTGCTCCGCGGTGGCGGGCCTTGGGGGATCGTCGTGGTCTTGAGGATCTCTAGACGCCTACACTGAGGCGAGTGGCTGTGAGCGTCGCTAGTACGGGCCGCTGTTGCGCGGGGTCCCGGGGGCCTTGCACTGTGACTGAACAATGGGGAGCCCGGGCTGCGGCTTGGCCGGCGGGCGCGGCGAGCGGAGAGGCCGGGCCGGGCCGAGGCAGCGGCGGTGCGCTGTCTCCCCCCCCGCCTCCCGCCCCGACTCCACGACTCCCTCCCAGCCCCTGCCCTCGGAGGGGTATGGCTCCTTCGGCCAGGCCTTGAGATCCGGACGGGGGCCCGAGGGGCGGGGCGCCGACTTCAGAGACATTTCAGTGGGAAAGGGCTACCCTCAAAGTGGATTATCCCAACTGCCCGGGGGGCGGGAAGCGGGGAACCCCCCCCCAGCCGCAAATCCGCCAAGACCACAAACAACGAAGATGAAGACGATGTGGAGTCGCGGTCCTCGGAGTCCCCCTCCAACTGCTTCGGCTTCGTCGCCTACTCCATGAACTCCGGAGAGAAATCGCGAGTCAAGATTAAGACCGTGACCCACCAGCCCTCGTATTCCTCCTCGTCCCGGTGCGATCCCGAACGCTCCCTGACCCCCTCTCCGTCTCCGTCTCCCTCGCCCAGAAAGCTCCGGTGCATGGACCAGCGAGAGCCGGAGAACCAGGAGAGGCGCGAACGCAACTCCAAAAGGAGAAGGGCCAGGGAGGGCTACCCCAACGATCCGATTGACCTTCTGTGGCTGGGGTGAGTGAAGAGACAGGGAGGAAGACCCCGGAGCCGGCGACCGCTGCAGAAACAGCTAGAAAGTGCAGAATCCCATTTTTGCCCTACATAAACTCAGGGCACTGGGTTACCAGTCGATAACAGTAGACTAGAATGTTGGCATCTAACTCATCTCACCGAAAAGAGCAGGAAGCCTGGAACTGAGACTTAAAGGAATAAAGTGTGGCTTGATGTTGTTGGTGTTAACAGGTTGGGGAGGAAGACTGGGTTGTAGACTTTTTAGTGGGAGCTGAAGGGGTCAGGTGTTGTTCCTTCTGGCCTTTAAAGGCGGGTGTGGGGGAGGGTTGGGGGCGATGCCTGACGGAGACCTCTGCACGGCTGGTATGCAAAGGGATATGGAAAAGGACCGGTTCTGCAATGCAGTGCGGAGACCTGACGGAGGAGGTTCTGCTCTTCCCCAAGGGAAGGGGTGAGGCTCTTGGAGGGAGAAGCAGTTCTGTTTTCGGCTGGGCAAACATGGACGGTTGCCCATAGAAACTTAGCCACTGTACTTCAGAAAGTTGCCCAAGTCGTTGGGGAACAAAGTGTTCCGTTTCCATCCACTCTGGGCGACTGAGCTGGGGGTGGGGTGGGGTACGACATTTCCTCTTGTGTTGGGTTTCTCTTCTTTCAGAGGTTTTGTGGCAGTGGCTTGCAGTTTTTAGCGTGCCTCAGCTTTTGAAAACCCAGATCTTTTTGTTAACAGAAGTGGGAATTTCCTCCTTAAAGTTCTCTGGAATCTGAGAATGTCCGTTGCAAATGTAAATCTGCCTTCCTAAGTGAGAAAACCAATGGAAATGTTGGCAGTGTGCATCTTAGAATCCAACGCAGATCAGCTCTTTTGATACCTCGGGAATTTGTAATGACTGCCCTGCTCTTAGGAAGCCCATCAGCCTTTTGAATCTTCTAGCTGGCCCCCTTGTTTCTTCTTCCTACTGTCTCAGTATGTGGGGTGCTTTTGGGAGAGGTGGAGAAATCTCCAAAAAGGGTTTTTCACAGAGGTGCTGGCTAGGATGCAAGGAAAAGACGAGACTGACCCAGACACCATAAGCAGCCAAGCTTTTCTGTGGCTGGATTTTACTCCTGTTGGGAGAGAGCTACCTTCTGTAAATGCTCTTCCTGAACTTCAGTGTTTTGCCCATAAAACACTATATAAAAAATAAAACACTTCCCCTACCCTGGCTACACTGAGCAAATAGATCTTAGTCCTCACAAGGGTGGATTCTAGCTCGAGGAAGCCTAGAGGGAGATTTTTGTCTCATGTAAAAACTTAAATCCCTCTGAAAGCAGCATGAATTAACTATATACCCTGGAGAGTGAGGCTTCCAAAGGGAGGGGATGACCTTCCCATTGTGACTTTTTGCTTTAATTGTCCTCACTGAGTCATTCCTACAGAGGATCAGTTTGGAGTCGGTGATCATTGTTTGGTCGGTTCCTCTCTGCAGAACAGCGTCCACCATGGCCACCTCCGCGAGCTCCCACCTGAACAAAGGCATCAAGCAGTTGTACATGTCCCTGCCTCAGGGTGAGAAAGTGCAAGCCATGTATATTTGGATTGATGGGACCGGAGAAGGGTTACGTTGCAAGACCCGGACCTTGGACAGTGAGCCCAAGTGTGTAGAAGGTGAGAGACCAAGCAGAGTGGGAGCCATGTGGGGGTGGGAGCAGCCTGAAACCAAGCCATTTTAGATTTAGATTTGGCCACTTTATTATTCTGTTTGTCAAGCTTTCCTAAGGCAGGGTTTCTCAGACTTCAGTCGACGTTAAGCTCCTCCACTGCCTCAAAGCATAGCAACAATAGACCCCTTTATTTCAATAGAATCTTCCATGCAAGCCAGTATATTGAATAAAAAAGATTGAAAGTCTAGTTGGGGCAGGAGGGGGAGCCGGAGACTTTGCTGACTTGGGCATACCTGCTTAGTTGGCTCCAAGGCATCCCCAAGATCCCAGTTTGAAAACCAGTGCTCTATCCTGACTATGCTCTCTGCTTCACAAACTCTTTGGATACTGTTTCATGTTCCTATCAGTGAGGTTCTAGATGCAAAGCAGACTCTGTAAAGTGGTTTCTAAATAGGACTGGCCGTTCATTTGTTTCTAGTTGATTCTACTTTTGGAAATTCTTAAGCCACCTGATTGCTTATCACACTAGGAGCTCTTATATAAGTCGTGACCTTCAGTTTTCAGTCTAGAGCAAGCCATAGCCCTCCTCCTTCTGGAAGGGAACCAGAGAAAAAATATCACCTCTTAACCTATTTTTCGGATGGCTTACTCTTCTGATAGTATTCCCACTGGGGTGAATGCATGACATTAAAATAAAGTATATAGTGTGTACTTGCTGTGTGGCAGATATTAGACAGGCATTGGGTGTGGGGGGGTACAAGGTAAGAGTCTGATCTCTCTGCCTTCAGAGAACTTATAGTCAACTTGAGAGATGAAGAAACCCACCTTTAAAACATAGTGGGGAAAGTGGGTAAGTGATAATGGGAGCACCCTTGACTAAGTTATCCTGCTAGTTGTCCATTTCCTCATCTATAGAATAAGGACGTAACTTGAGCTAGAACAGTCCCTAGATGCAGTGGGGAGATGAGTTAAAGAAGCAACACAGGTGGCCTAGTAGGGGAATCAGAATCTGTTTCTCCTATTCTCATTTTTTAAATGATGACTGACTTCCTGGTTATGTCAGAATATTTCAGTTTGTCTCCTTGGTGTCTAGTAGATGGACTGAGGGAAGATACATCAGTCACTCTCAGGCTGTTTTTGTGGCTGTCATTTTTCTTAAGAAATTGATGCAGTGGTCTTACTTGCCTCTCACATAGGACATGAAAGCTATGTGCAGTTGTCAAGAGTTTGCATATGAATAGCAGGAGTCATGCATCTCTGACTTTCTGGAAAGAAAGTGTAGATCTTTAAACATGGAAAGGTTAAGTAAGGGGCTGTACTCTTGCCTGAAAAGCTCTGCATTTTTAACTTAATTTTCCCTTTTCTTTTTCCTCCAGAGTTGCCTGAGTGGAATTTTGATGGCTCTAGTACCTTTCAGTCTGAAGGCTCCAACAGTGACATGTATCTTGTCCCTGCTGCCATGTTTCGGGACCCTTTCCGCAAGGACCCCAACAAGCTGGTGTTCTGTGAAGTCTTCAAGTACAACCGGAAGCCTGCAGGTGTGTATAGGATAGGTATGGCTCCTCAATCCATGAATGTTGTAAAGGGGAAAGACAGGAGATTCCAAAATTGGTCCTGGGAATACTGGACTAAGACTATCTCATGTCTCAGAACTGTTTTCAGGAGTCTGGCCGATTGGACACGGCATCTCCACTCCAAATTTCCTCAGAAAGTTAGTGTGGTCCATCTACCCATAGTCTCCTATTGGTTGTATAAAACAACAGTGAATTACTTTAAATCTTTCTACCAGTAGAGTTCCCCATGACACAGCCCTCCCGCCTGCCTCTAGATTTAAAAAACATGGATTCTGAAGTCGGAATGATGGGTTTGAATTCTGGATCTGTCGCTTAACTGGCTATGAACCTTGGCAAGTTATTTATCCCCTGTCCTTAGTTTCCCTGATTTTAAAAGAGGGGAGGGGGAATAAAATCCATCTCCTGTCTGGGCTCACCGATAACCTACATGTGCCTCAAGGTTCACTGTAACTGCATTTTTGGTTTTTGCCTGGTGTGGCCGTTGATCCTGACTCTCGCCGTTCGTGTTTTTATCTCAATGGAAGTGCCCCCCACCCTCCCCGCTATTTAGGCTCTTGCTACACTCTGCCAGTGCGAACTTGCGACGAGTCACTTCATGCCTGGACCTTAAGTGCCTTTGTTTAGAGAGGCAGTACCGTGTTGTGGTAAAGGGCATGAGCTCTGAAGCCAAGGTAGCCGTGGACTTCCCGGTTCTGTTACATGCCCTGTAAGCTGGGTAGGCTGCCTGGTGTCTCTGAGCTGAGCTGCATTTTCTCCTTTGTAAAACTAGAGGCTTTAAAATACTTCCCTCACGGTCGCTAGGAAGACTCTGTTGTGGGTTTTCCTTAACGCAGAGGTCTTAAAATGTTTTTTTGGGACATAGTTAAGCAGCTGATAGTAAGTATTTATTTTAAAGTTCTTTTCCAGCTTAGCAATTGTTCCCAGTTGAGCTCATCTCATTTTAATATTTTACTTTTGTGCTAGCCGACTTAGCCCTTCATCTTCTCACCTGGAATGGGAGGCCCGCAATAGACAAATGATTCTCTCAATGAAAATTGTAGGTTTGGCTCTAAGTGCTTGCGAAACTAGGGATAAGTCTGACAACTAAAAGCGGCTGTCTTGTGCGTAGAGAGTTTAAGTGCATGCAGGGTTGGGCCTGGTTAGTACTTGGATGGGAGAGTTTAAGTGCCTGACATTGGTACTTGGGAGGTGGCCAGCATGCTGATAAGGTGCAAACTTGCTCTGTTCTGGATCCACAGTCATGGGATCTGTTTGTCACCCAGGAGTCTCCCTATAGATGTATGATTATCGCTTCTCCCATTTTCCCCACTTAGGCTGATGGGACACAGAAAAGGTTTATTACTCTGTGTTAGTTCACCTTATAGTCCACACTTCAGCTTTGTGGAATCTAAAGACCTTTTTTCCCAGCAGCACTGGGATTCAGTGGATTTGCCCATATGTGTCTAATGGTGCACTGACTCTTTTTTTCTAGAGACCAATTTGAGGCATACCTGTAAACGGATAATGGACATGGTGAGCAATCAGCATCCTTGGTTCGGAATGGAGCAGGAATATACTCTCATGGGCACAGATGGGCACCCTTTTGGTTGGCCTTCCAATGGCTTCCCTGGGCCCCAAGGTAAGTCCCCCGGTGAGATGTGAACCTCCTGTTCCCTAGTTGCTTCATTGCCAAGGAAAGACTCCCTCCCCAGAGCTGACAGTGACTCCTTATGGATCAGAGAAGCTATGGGAATACACTGAGGCTGGCCGAAATAATATGGTAAAGATCCCACCCGTTACCCAGATCCGGACATGGATATTTAGACATTAACATGGAGGGAAACCCTTTGGCTCCACTGAGGTTATGGCCCAGAGGAGCCCCCTGCACGCCACACCCCTACCTCCCGGTGAAGACAGGCATAGTGATTCCAGAGAGCAAGTGTTGAGAGCTTTCTGATTTCTAACTTTTGTGCAAAGGGATTTCTTGGTTTCCTGTCTCTTGACCTCTCATCTTAATGCCTCTCCAGGTCCATACTACTGTGGCGTGGGAGCTGACAAAGCCTATGGCAGGGACATCGTGGAGGCTCACTACCGGGCCTGCTTGTACGCCGGCATCAAGATTGCTGGGACAAATGCTGAGGTCATGCCTGCCCAGGTAAATGACTTGTTCCTCTATAGGACGTATGGGCCAGTGGGGACTTTTGCTGGCACCCCTCGTTTACCCAGAACTTAGGTGGGTTGGAACAGAGGTGAGAAAAGAGCAGGGTTTGGAGCTTGTGAAGTGGGGTGAGAAGTTGGCATTATTTTAAAGGCCAGGTGTGTTGTTCTCTCTAGTGGGAATTCCAGATAGGACCCTGTGAAGGAATCGACATGGGAGATCATCTCTGGGTGGCCCGTTTCATCTTGCATCGCGTGTGTGAAGACTTTGGAGTGATAGCAACCTTTGACCCTAAGCCCATTCCTGGGAACTGGAATGGTGCAGGCTGCCACACTAACTTCAGCACCAAGGCCATGCGAGAGGAGAATGGTCTAAAGTGAGTGCCTTCTCCTGATGGGGCCATCTTCCTTTCTTTGCCAGCATACTTGCCAAGGGTTGGATGTGTTGGGGCTAATAATAACAAGTAAGCCGGACTTCTCCGTTTGTGCCTTAGCTTTTAGCGCTTGGCTTTGAAAATTGTCTTCTAATTCTCTTGTTTGTTCCTGTTTGAAGAGTATCAAAACATACTCTAGGAATAGAATCCAAGGATTGCGATTGGAAAGGGGGACCTAATTTAAACGCGTTTGAAAATCTTCAGTATGAAATAACTTAGTAACAATAAAAGCATGTGAATGAACTTAACCCTTCTGGGTGGGGCAGGGTCTTTGATTAGGGTCTTTTCATTCAACAAATACCATCTACTGAGCGTCCAGCACCATTGTGAGGCATTGGGTGGGACACACAGGGAAGAAGGCAGAGTTGCTGCCCTCATGGATTATTTGATCAGTGGGGACAACGTTTTGGTGAATTGTGAACAGTCTTTGAGAGATGAGTCCCTCCATTCTTAGCTCCATACCTGTGCCTCTGCCGTTGAAGGGCAGATTTCCTAGTGCCAGGTTGGACCCCCATCTTTTCTCTTACCTCTAGGTACATTGAGGAGTCCATCGAGAAACTGAGCAAGCGGCACCACTACCACATCCGAGCCTACGATCCCAAGGGGGGTCTGGATAACGCCCGGCGCCTAACTGGATTCCACGAAACATCCAACATCAACGACTTTTCTGCCGGCGTGGCCAACCGTGGTGCTAGCATCCGCATTCCCCGGACTGTCGGCCAGGAGAAGAAGGGTTACTTTGAAGACCGTCGCCCCTCTGCCAACTGTGACCCCTTTTCAGTGACAGAAGCCCTCATCCGCACGTGTCTTCTCAACGAAACTGGCGATGAACCCTTCCAGTACAAAAACTAAGTGGACTAGACTTGCAGCCATCAAACCCCTCCTAATTCTCCATCTTGCCTCCATGTTTGCCCCTCTCTTGACTGTCCTAATAGCTGTAACTCAAAGGGCGGAATATCAAGGTCTTTTTTTATTTCTCATGCCCAGTTAATATCTCTTTGCTTTCTTTGGCCAGGATAGAGGGGTCAGGTTCTTAATCTTTTCACAACCCGCCCCCCCCCCCCTTTTTTTTTCCCTGTCACTGAAGCTGTCTAGTACGTTAGTGGGGAGGGGGTGGGGAGACATAACCACTGTTTCCATTTAATCAGGTGTGTTTGTCCAATAGGCGTAGCTATCCGGACAGAGCATAGTGTTTGTGAAGGGAGGGGGAGGGCTCTTTCTTCAAGGTAGCTGAGTGTTGGGGACGGCGGGTTACTTACCCTGGGGTTAGGTTAGGATTTCCCCCTCTTTGTAGGAAGTTCTACTTCGTGTAAGGTTATAACCAACTTTCTATTAAAAGACTTAGGAGAGAACCAGGCAGGAAAATGCACCCCTGTCCTCCTGGTACAGTGCTCCCCTTAGCTGGGGCTAAATGGCCCTCCCCTGAAGACAAGCTCAGCATAAGGATGGATTGACCTTCCTTAGAAGAAAAAGTTCTTATTGCTTGGTCCTCCATTTATAACACAGCAGAGTAGTATTTTTATATTTAAATGTAAAAACAAAAAAAATTATATATATGGGCGTGCAGATATGTGTGGTTTTTTTTTCCTAAAGGAGGAGGAACATTCTGGTCACTGGGAGCCAAACTCGAAATAAGGATCTCCTATTGAGTGGGGGTGAGGGAGGCAGTGCTTACAAAGCTGGCTATCTGGGGCTCTTCGCTATTACCTCACTGCCACTGTAGGGTCTCTGTGCTCTGCCCACTCTTCCAGGGTTGGGGGAGATGGACACTGGTCGGGTAACAGGTGGAAGCACATTGTGGAAGGAGCAGTCGCCTGAGCCCTGTGGCTTTGGTTTAAAAGACACACATGTCCACACAGGTTTAGAAATAAGAGTTGGCTGGTCAACTTGAGCGTGTTACTGACAAGGGGGTTATTGGGATTATTTTCTGGTGAGACTAGCATGTCACTAAAGCAGGCCTTTTGATATATTAAAATTTTTTAAAAAGCAAAACCAGAAGTTTAGATTTTAATCCTGTTCGTAGGGTTTCTGAGTCTTTGTTTTTACAGAATCGCTTGTTTGCTTCAACTGTCTCCTTCCCATGTGCGCTCTATGAGGAGGTGGGGACAGCCCTGGAGTCAGAACGCCTGTCATTTTGTATCCTGGTGTCTATTCTCTTGAGTGTGAGATTCTCCTTTCCTTTGTTAAGATTCCTGAGGAGTTACTTTTTCTTTTATAATAAAAAGCAAACCCCACCTTCGTCCCTACATTTTCCCTCCTGTGTCTGGCTGTTTTCGTGTTCATGTTGGCTGCAGCAGGCCGGCCGTGGCTTTCTCTTGCCATGACGACTTCTAACTGCCATGTACAGTATGTTCAGCCTTAGGTAGCTCCCATTGTAAACAGACTGTTTTAACTGCCCAGAGCAGCTCTTATAAATCAACCTAACATAAGATCTCTTCTAACTTGATTCTTTGTGTCTTAAATCCCTATGTGCCCTTTTGTTTTCTGTCCTATCCAAAAAGGGGAATTTTTTTTTTTTTTTTAAGAGACACAGGAAGCTCAAGTTTACTTGTTCTAGGAATTTTTAAAAATCTATCCTGAGTTACGTTGCCAACCAGCTCTTCCCTGTTCTTTGGGTGTTTGGAATCTCAGGATGAAGGCATATCCCGGCCCTAAAGTTTAGTAGGAGGGTACAAACCCCAACCCTCCCCTCCTTGTGCTCCAGACCTTGGCTTTGCTCTACAATGCTGTAACATTGTCTTAAGCACCCCTCTGGCTTAATTTTATAGCAGCCTGAAATCGTTAATGTTTCAAAGGCTTCTCAGTATTCCTACTGGTCTTTTTTTTTTTTAATATGATGGGGAAGATTTTTTTTAAAAAAGATTTTATTTATTCATTTGAGACAGATACAGAGAGAGAGCACACGTAGGGGGAGAGGCAGGGGGAGAAGCAGACTTCTCACAGAGCAGGGAGCCCGGCGTGGGGCTCGATTCCAGGACCCTGGGATCATGACCTGAGCCCAAGGCAGACGCTTAACGACTGAGCTGCCCAGGCGCTCCTCCCTACTGGCCTTGATTTCATCCTTACCCACTTGCCAGTGGTTCTCCTAAATAGCACATGTTGACCCTGCGGCTACCCTGGTTGAAACCTTCCGAGGCTGGCTATGCTCAGGGCCAGCTAGCCCAGATAGGCCTTGGACATGCCTTTCCTGGCACTAGCCCAACGAGCTGCTCAGGATTCCCCCAAAAGCTCCAGGTGACACCTCTGTGCCCTTGTTCTTGGTCATTTTACCTGGAAGTTAGTTCTTCCACCTCGCCTGGTTTATTCCTACCTTAGTTCATGTCCACGCCAGGTCAGGTAAGAGCGCCCTTCTCCATAGTACTGTGCATGTACCTCTAGCCAAAAGCACTAGTCATCCAACACTTTAACCTAATGTGCCAGGAATTAGGATTATTACACAATTACTATTGTGTGCAATAGTAATTACTGTCTTCAAAAGGTACTGTCCTCTATCAGTTTGGAAGTAGGTGGGTCCTGTCACAGCAAACTTAGAGATCACCATTTTCTTTGGGCAAGTGTGTATTTTGCTCTAATTGTAAGCAATCCTAGATATTCATGTTTTGTTTGTTTGCCTAGGAACGTTGGCTCCCTACATTTTCAAAGTAGGATGATCTTATTGGTTTGCTGGGTATGATCCCAGTTTGTATTGGTTATTTCAGCATGATTATTAAGAGTGCCCTCTGTCACTCAGCATTCTCTTGGTTTTGCTGATAAATGTGGGGTGTTCTTTCTACTGAAGCTCTTTCCTCTTCCCAGCTGAAACTGGCTTCCCTTCACTGGAGTACCCCTTGCAGTCCCTGGGGCTGGGGGAGGCGGGGGAGGAGGAGGAGATTTCATCTGTAGCACAAGCACTAGATCAAGGCAATGGCCTGAGCAGAGTTCCCCAGCAAAGATTACACGAAAAGGAATTCTAAATTAATGTGATCGGACTTAGCTGGAAACGAGTTTATTTCCTTCTCTACCCTCGCACCCAGAATTAGCTTTGACCTACAGGTCGCAGGGCAATTCCCTTGTATTTCTAAGGGTTTTTTTTTTTTTTTTTTAATAGCTCATTTAACAGACACTGGGTTACCTGATAAGTTATCAGTGATAGATTAAGAAGAATGGCGGCCAAGCCTGCCGCGTTAAAGAGACAGGCCAGTGTTCACAAAAGGAGTTCTCCATTTTAAAAACATGAGTTTCCTTAACATCCTCCTGCCAGTTACTGGGTAGGAACTAAATGATGGCACAGGCTAATAGAGGAATGTCAGGGAGCAAATGGAGGATCCACGGCAGTCCTTGGACGGTCACACTGGGGCCATTTAACAAGCCGGATCTGTGCTCCTGGGTGGGATCACACAGGAGCATGGAAGTTCCTGAATATAGCCGCGGCACCGAGACTTCACCTATCTCACCAAAGGCTTCTCTTAGCTAATTCTAGCTGTTGCTCGGCACTTACACCAATAAAGTCAAGTCTAGAAAGTAACTTGCTATCCTAAAGACAGCCCATCCCTCAACAGGACTTTTTGATTATAAACTTCAGGAAGGCAGGGGTCCTGGCTTTCTCAGCACTATATCCCAGTCCTGTCATGGTGCCTGAAGGACTTGCTTAATTAATTATTTTTAAGTATCCGTTTTGTGAGTTCTAAGCCTTTGGCTCTATTGGTGACATCGAACCCATGAGGTCTCGGTGGTCTGGCTGTGTTCTAACCCAGGTCATGGCACTGAAGTTAAGCTCTGTTTTAGTGACCTTAACAACTGCTGGCTTGGTTCACTCTGGCTGGAGTCAGGCTGCCAAGAGCCTTGTGTTGCTTTATGAGTTATAACTAATATAAAGTGGCAATTCATTATGTAAGTCCAAAGGCTTCAGGTAAATTGCAACTGTAAACAGATTAGAGCTGATTAGAGCCCTGCCATTTTATAGCTTTTAGCTCAATTGCCAACCAGTCATTTAAGAAAATGTCATACTTGATTTTATGATATGCAGATACACGCACATTGACATATCCTGTGACAGGCATACACCATATTTGGACATGCATATATGTACACATGAGACACACAATACAGGCATCCTACATGAACCTGGTCCCCAAGATACAGCATCTTAATGAAGGAGACAGGAACTTAGGAATATCTCTTCTAGAAGCAGCACACCCTCAGTACAATTCATTGGGCTGATAAGCTGTCACTAGGAGCAGGCCGGCCGGCCATAGAAGCTGTTAAGTCTTCAAGCATGGTTCCGCCGCCAACCCTTTCTCTGCTTCATGGGTAGGAGATTTTCAGGCACTGTCAACTTAGAAGTATTTGTCTATGGTGCACTGCCCAGAGCCCTCTGATGTCAGGAGCTGTTGCCCTAGTCCCACTTTACCGAGGAGTGTTGGTGTGGTTCCTACTGCCATTTCATGAGTTGTTTTCTGGGGGCCTTGGACCTCAGCAAATTGTCCTCTTTCTCATGGATTTCAGGTTGAGTTACTTGCATCGTCTTGAGATGGCGGCTTGTCTCAGTGTGCTCAGCTCCTGCACCCTATCTATGGCCTCGTCGGCAGACCTGTGCACTTCTCTCCAGCAAGCATGTGCTCACGAATCTAAACTCTGCCTGGAAGCCTTTCTGCATTTGCCTTTCAGTAAAAGTTCAGAGTAACTTCTTCCTTGTAACTATTATACCTCTATTATATTGACATTAAATGGAAGAGGCATTCAAGATACCTCCAAAATTTAAGAGGCACTATTTGGGGTATTTTGGTGCAAGCACATGAATGAAGGGATCAAATCAATGGAAATTCTTCTCTTTCTCTTATGCCCTCCTCTTCTTACAGGTAAAAGAATGTCATTGGCATCACCAAGCAATATGGGACTTCTGGTCCTATCGCTACGTATACTAGCTTCCTCAAATGATTTTGCAAACTGTTTTGATAACTCAAATAATGTTATGTATACAGAAGTACAGTATTATATTGGTAGAGGGGAGAGAGGAGGATTGTTTTTTGTTTGGAAGAAGTGAACACTTGTCTCTGGGAAGGAATCTGTGATTTGTTAGGAACTAAGTTTAGAGAGATAGTACTGTAGGCATATCTACTTCTCCAGGTCTTTCTTTAGAAGAGGTCATAAAATGAACATATTGGAATTCTCCCCAAAGAACCTGCCACCAGACTCATTCCTAGGTGGGCTTAGGACCCAGAACTGCCGACTTAGAAACATTTTTATATAACTATATTATGACCTAGCCCACTTCAGGTACTTAGCCAAGTAAGCCTTCAGTAAATGTTTGTTGAATTAGATAGTTAGAGAAAAGTCACTACCAATATCACTGGCTAGGGGAAGTGGATAAAAGCCTGGGGCAGGGTAGGGGGCAGTTTATTCACAAGCATCCGTCTTAGGTGCTAATGGCTTGTGTATGAGCTGTCCCACTGCTGCAGTTAATCCCAAAGTACCTGGTCCAGAAATATCTTCTCCCTCTTCCAAAATGCAGAGCCTTTTGGAGTGATCGTCCCAGTTGCTATATCCTGGTAGCAGCTGAGTCTTCCAGGTTATTTTCTTCCCCCCAGGAGGGGATGAGATTCCTTCCAGATTTAGAATTCTGTGCTATGAACTATCATCTCCAAAACTGAAATAAAGCAGTTCAGTCTTAAATTTGCTTTCTTGGAGGATAGGAGTGATCTTCCAGTTTATGATTACTTATTTGCCATCAGCGTTCTCAGCTGAACTCAGAAAGTCAGATATGTTAGAGAAGTCTGAAAGAAATGACCAGGCCATATTTTAATACAGCATTTCTTTGGGGAGAAAATTATGAAGTGACATTTTAGTATGAGTAGTAATAGGAATATTTAACCCTAAGTCATTTCTTCCAGGTTAGAGAGAATCATTTCACTGTTCAAAGACTCCAGCTTCATGTATAGGCATCCTAAAGCTGGGTAGCAATCTTCCTTAGGTGGCTCGGCCCAGCACTCTCCATCCCTGAGGAATGCCTATCATTTGAAAGCATCCTAAGTGTGTTATCTGGGGTTGCATAACAAAGTACCCCAAAATGTGGTTCCTTGAAACAGCAAATATCTGTAATTTCATACAGTTTCCTAGGGCCAGGAATCTGGGAGTGACTTAGCTGGATGGTTCTGCCTCAGAGTTTCTTTGGAGGTTGCAGTTAAACTGGCAGGACTGCAACCCATGAAGATTTGATTAGAACTGCAGATCATGTTTCACATGACTGTTGGCAGGAGGCTTCAGTTCCTTGCCACGTGGACTTCTTCATAGTGCTCCTCAGGACATGTCTTGCCCCAGAGTGAATGAATCAAGAAAGCAAATCAGAGAGGGAGAGAGAAAGAGAGGGAGAGAAAGTATATGGAAGCCACAGTCTTTTTATAACCTAATCTTAGAAGTGATAGCTCATCACTTTTTGCCATACTCTATATGCTAGAAGGGAGTCACTAAATTCAGTCCACACTTAGAGGAACGAAAAGCTCCACCTCTTGAGGAGATGTGTATCAAAGAATTTTGGGGTAAATTTTAAAATTCACCACAATGGACTCTTGCCCCCACCCTCCCTTGTCAACTTTGGCCCTGAGGCAGTAGTAAAGATTAAACTATTATCCTAGGGAGAAAGTCTTTTATTTAAGGTTTCTGGTTTCTTTCCTTTGACTCTTGTTCTTAATTACGCCCTTCTGTTCTTCTCTCCCTTTCTCCATCTCAAAGAGCAGGAGGGTCCTCTGGGAGCCATTCAGGGAACCTGGAGCAGGCAGGAAGAAAGAGACAATGGCTACAGGGACCAAAAAAGCCCCAAAGTGTGTGTTTATGCATATCAAGTATATGGCTATCCTGGACATTCCTTTGGCCTTCCCAAACCACTTGCAACATCTGCCTTCACATTAGACCCACCGCAAGCCCGTGCCTGCATGCTTCTCTGTGACACATCTTCCCATTAGAGATGCACTTGAGAGTCATTGTAACCACATTTCACCTGGATTAAAGGGTTGGGAGAAGACATATACACACAATGTGATTGATTCCCTCCTTATCCTAGGCTAACCTTTCTCTAATCCCAAAGCCAAAATAAAACAAAACAAAAAACTTCATGAACCAACCCTTCTTCTGATACTTAAGGAAGAAAAGCAAATCCTCAGCGGAAAGAATATAAACTCAGAAACCCCAAAAGACTTCTATATTCTTGCCACAGCATTCCCGGGAGGGAACCTAAAGGGGCCCAATTAATATTTCTGCTCGAATAATCAGGATGTGGGAAGCCAGGGACATCCCCCGAGGGACAAGGTTGTCATGAGCCATTTCAGGACGTTTCAAAATACCGGTCTGGCCCTGCCCTTTTGTCTACACAACTATTGAAAAAGCAAGAAACACTTCCAGGGCCCACTAAACTGATGTGGATCATGCAGTTTTTAAGGAGAGATGCTGACTACGAATTCCAGAGGCAGTCACCGAGGTTGGAAAGGATGGAAGACCCTTGTCCTCCTCCTCCTGTGATTCAACCATCGGGTCTCCCCTTACCAACACCCACTCCGCCACCACCCTCCCTTGTCTCTGACCTGTTCTTTCTCTGCCTTTTAGCAGATTGGGAATCTCTAAGACCTGACTGAGTGCACCTCGGGAGAGACTCAGGGGTCCAGTGCCCTCAGGGCCCGTGATCCCGGGGCCGCTGACCCGCCTTGCAAACAGTCCAAGAAAGTCCGAGAGCACCAGGTGTTTCTGTTCACTCTGGGTCTTGCCCAGCCTGGCACGGCAGGCGGCAGGGTTATTTTGCTTTCATAAGCCATATTATGTAAGATCTGGAACAGTGACGCTGAGCCAACTTAGAGGTCACAACAGAAGGGGAGGAGAAGAACAAAGAAATGGAGAGAGAATGAGGAAAGAGCAAGAAGAGAGATAGAGGAGAGAGAGAGGACAAAGGCATGGGAGGGTAGAGACAGAGGGATACCGTTTAATTTTTACTGCCTGTTCATATGTTCTTGGTCTCCAGTGACAGCATACGCTACCTGTAAAGTTCTCCTCCCCTCATTTTAGCTGTGCCTGAGGCCTCCTTGGGTTCGCAATCTGTGGAGGATCTCGCTGAGGGCCAGCTGCCTGCAGGCGTCACCCCGGGGCCCATTGGTGTCTCCTTCGGAGGCCGCAGCCCCTGGCACAGTGGAGCACTGAGTGTTCTTGTGAGAACACACACAGGGGTGACTTTGTCTCCATTCCTGAGCCTCCATCACCATGCCATGCTTGCTGGCAAGTGGGGAAGCTCCAAAGGGAGCTGGAGACCTGACACATTCTTCTTTGTTGTATTTCAGAAGCTGATAGCCCACTTCCAGGAACTTGGATAGACAGGAAGAGCAGGTGCCAAAGTTAGGGTAGAGGGTTCTGAATTTACACCCACAAAACATCATTTTGAATTAATTCAGAGCCCTCTACCCTATCTTTGGCACCTGAAGTCTATCCAGTATCTGGGAAAATACCCAATCAATGTTTTCGAACGAGTAGATGAGTTCTTATGGAATTGAGCTGCTCATCTTTCTTCCTCTTCTACCTTTTGAGCATCTGCTTTAAAAAATTATAAACTCTACAAAAATCTGTATCAGGGATGCCTGGGTGGCTCAGTCGGTTAAGCGTCTGCCTCCGGCTCAGGTCATGATCCCCGGGTCCTGGGATCAAGCCCCACATCGGGCTCACTGCTCAGTGGAGAGCCTGCTTCTCCCTCTCCCTCTGCCTGCCACTCTGACTATCTGTGCTCTCTCTCTATCTCTCTGTCAAATAAATAAATAAAATCTTTAAAAAAAAAAAGTTCTCCTAGAATTTAACGCCAGTGAGAGCTGCTTAATAATTCATGGAATAAAAGGCATTTAATTTTTGGGGTGCCTGGGTGGCTCAGTCAGTTAAGCGTCTGCCTTCGGCTCAGGTCATGATCCCCGGGTCCTGGGATCGAGCCCCACATCGGGCTCCTTGCTCCGCGGGAAGCCTGCTTCTCCCTTTCCCACTCCTCCTGCTTGTGTTCCCTCTCTGTCTCTCTGACAAATAAATAAATAAAAATCTTAAAACAAAAACAAAAGCAAAAACAAACCTGTACCAGGAAAGACTTTATCTGTAAAGATAAAGATGAAGATGAAGATTCTACCCTGCATTGGTAATTACTGCATGTCAGGTGCTATTGACTCATTTCACTGTACAACAGCCCTTTGTAGCAGCCTTACTCTTATTATTCCCATTTTACAGAGAAGAAGGCTGAGGTACTGAAAGAAGAAGTGACTGGCCAAGGGCCACACACTAGTAAGAAGCGGAGTCAGGACCTGACCCCAAGCAACCTAATTCCACAGTTTGCCAGGGCTCAGTCTGTTTGCTCATCTTGAACGTGGCAGTGAGAACTGGCCCGTGGCTGTGAGCACAGTCAGTGTGAAAGTTCTCTGAAACTTGTGCAGTGTGGCATCAAGGTACACTTCTTAGACAAGAGATACGAGAGTCACAGGTCCCTTACTCTTCGTCTTACCTTTGTTTGTGACACGGCCACAGTTTGGTTTGAGAGCTGGTGCTCTCGGTGCCTGCTCCTTTGCCTTCATGTCTCCCGGGGGGAGCATTTCTGATGCCGATAAGGTGTCTGCCTTCCTGGCGCTTTCTTCTTCTCCCTTACAAAGTGCAATCTCCCAATGTGTATCTTTATTTTAACACTGACTGGGAAGCAACCTGGCACTGGGAGGGAGAGAGGAGGGGACGGAGAAAGATCCGGAAGGGAATATGTCATATCCACTTAGCTGTCTTGTGTGGTCTGAAAAGACTGAAGCGCAACAATGACGACTCTGTTGTGTTCTTTATATAATTCTATTTTTATTTTTTTTAAAGATTTTTATTTATTTATTTATTTGACAGAGAGAGACAGCAAGAGAGGGAACACAGCAGGGGGAGTGGGAGAGGGAGAAGCAGGCTTCCCGCGGAGCAGGGAGCCCGATGCGGGGCTCGATCCCAAGACCCCGGGATCATGACCTGAGCCCAAGGTAGACGCTTAACGACTGAGCCACCCAGGCGCCCCTGTTGTGTTCTTCAGCAACTGCAACCAGGGGCTAAAATGACCAGACGAATGAAGAAGGAAAACCAGCAGCATGCATCTTCCACTATGATTCTCACAGTTAACTTGGTTCCTCACATCTAGGTATGAGGAGGTGGTCGTACTAGCAGACAACCTCTTGCATTCTTAGGATATCCCTAAAAGGCAGGTGGAAAGGAAGTTCAGTGAAGAAAGGAACATGGCAAGTAAGTGTGATGTCCCCGAGGTCCCTCAGAGAAATGCTTTCTAGATGTGGAAGTGGCAATTACTTTACAGAGAGTGTATTCTTTGACCATATAAATGTTGCTTTTCCAAGGCAAAGGACTTATTTGCATGCTGTTTGTTTTTAATCGGCAGGGAGACATTAGTCTAAGCTATAACTAACTTTTCACTTCCGTGCCACCTTTTCCTCAAATTTTGCAACCATATACAAGATGGTCTTCTAAAATTCCAAACTAACCAAAGAGTTCTGTGCTCCTAGCACTATTGGTCTTCCCACAACTGTGGTAATGGGGACAAATTGTAAACTTTCAGAGTCGGGGACCTCACCCTAAAGCTAACTACATAGTAATCTCCAGAGGAGGGAGAGAGGAGTATATATTTTTAAGAACCATCCCAAATCGACCTCAGGAAGTACCTACTGGTTTTAGAGGGCTGAACAAAGCCATGATTTGGGTCTCCAAGGGCCTGAGTTCACTCTCTACCTGGCATCAGTTTACTTGAACTCAGCAAGATTAATTGTCCATTCTTGTAAAGTCAAGCTTATAATACCTCAAGCTGCACAAGGGGGTTTGTCGCTACAAAACCTAGTCTGCTCCCACAGGCGTTGATGATTCTGGACCCTGCTTTGAACTGATTATCCTACACTAATTCCATCAAGCCCCCATCTCGATTTTTCTCAAACCAGCTGGAACTTCAAACCTTAGCCTTTATCACAGAGTCTCTCATGTCCACGCTCTGCACACATCCCCTGGTGTGGACCCATTCACTCCCCCC
Source organism: Neomonachus schauinslandi (assembly GCF_002201575.2). Lineage (NCBI taxonomy): Eukaryota > Metazoa > Chordata > Mammalia > Carnivora > Phocidae > Neomonachus > Neomonachus schauinslandi. Next base: position 42,576,914 of record NC_058408.1, on the reverse strand, counting down.
CTTCTCCACATCTGATCCTTCCACTGTGCTCTCTGGTACTAGTCCTAACTTATTCTCTGCATCTGCCCTCCAACTCATTGCCTTGACCAAAACCTTCAGGACAACGCTTTCCTTCTGGGCCAGTTGGATGTATGAACACAGAACTCTGGATTTGCAGATACCTCTATGTGTTCTTGGCCCCTCCTTATCTCCCACATCTCACGTCCTTGCCTTTTCTGTCTCCTTCACTGGCTCCTACCCGCCTTGACTGGCTTCAACCTCTGCATTTTAGAGAGTTTCTAGGGCTCTATCCTAGACTTTTTAAATGTACATCCCCCCCCCCAGGTAACCCTCAGCCTCTGTGTCCTAATTTTTCTCTCCTCTGGGCTCTAGACTTCTGTATCCAACTCCATACTTGATAACTCAGTTGGCTGGCTACTAGGAACCTAAAACTTAAATATAACCAATATGGAGCTTTTTATTTCAAAGCACCCTTTCCAAGACTCTTCCTCCCCATCTCTCTGGCACCATCCATTCTTGCCCCAAACCTAGTCATTAATTTTAATTCTTCCTTTTCATTCATGACGTGCTCTCTTCCAATCTTGTCCCTCAGCAAATCTGTACTTTTTATTTACAAATATATTTTGAATCCTTCCATTGTTATTCACCTCCACCATCACATTCCCAGCCCAAATCACTACATCTCTCACTTGTACTTCAACTTTAGCCTCGCAAATGGCCTCTCTCCTTCAATTCTAAGCTCCAATTAATTTACTTCCCAACAGCAACCAGAATAATCTTTCAAAAACCTAAATCAGATGATGTCCTAGCTCTTCTAAAACTTTTCAGTAGTTTCCCATTGCTGTTGCAATGAAATGTGAGCTCCATTCTGCTGTCTGTTAGGCTCTGCATTGATCTGCACTCTTTCTGCTTTTCTGATTTCATTTCAGACCAGAGTGCCCTTCCTCCTTGTGTTCAGTCCTACTGTCCCACTTTCTGGTCTGTGAACACACCAAGATGGTGATCGTTGAGTGTGTTATTTCTTCAGTCAGAAAAGCATCTTCCCCATTTCCAAGCAGAGCTGTCTGATCCTCAGGGTCTCAGCTCACTGCCACCTTCCCAGAGAAGGCTTCCCTGACTGCACTCTCTAAAGCCTCACTCTGTCCTCTCGTTATTCCATCATGTCAGTCTTAGGGTTTCTTTCATCATAAGTATCGTAGTTGGCATAACATTACCAATCTATTGTACCAATCTACCAAGCTAATCTATTTGTGCATTCATTATCTGTATTCCTTGCAATAATAAGTATTATTCAATTATATTCAATATGAGGTACTAGAAAGATTTGGGGATGTGGAATTTGATGGAAGATTAATTGTTGGTCCCATTATTTAACTATTTTGTGATATTGTGATTTACTTTCTCTCTCTGTGCCTTATTTTTCTCATCAGTAGAATGGGATTAACAGAGCATTAAAAGGTTATTGTTAGGATTAACGATACAACATCCATAAAGTGCTAAGCAGAGTTTTTCCTGCTACTACATATTGGTCATGGTATTTCTAAAGATGCTCACTTTCCTATAATTGCATCCCAAGTAAAATCTTTTAAGAATTATTTAAGATGTCTTCATATAAATGTCCCATTTTTATGATATGAATCAAGGAAATGCTGTGGGCACCTTCATCACACAAACCAGTAGAATCAACATGAGTAGAATGGCCATCATCCTCAGAGACCAGGGAAGGAAAGCAAAGCTTCTTGGGTCCACATGGTGAAACATTGCCCCCCAGATAAGCCCAGGAGATTCAGCAGAGACAAGGTAATGTTTTCAAGTAGCTCTCTGCCTGCTCTGGGCTATGAGGCTCAGAAATAAGGCTGGCCATTGGAGCCTAGGTTGTTTAGTGATTTGTCCAAAAGTTTGGATTGCTTTCTTTACTCCTAGGAGCTCAGCTAGGTAGAGACACTATCCCTTCTATTTCATCTAAATTCTGACTTTCTCCCACCTCTTTTAGACCATGTCTATGTGGAAGGTAACTTTTGCATAAAAGTAAAAATAAACACTAGACTTAAAACCAGAAGTCCTGGGTCTGGACACTGGTTCTGTCAGATACAGCATAGAAAGAGAATCTGGACCTTTCTGGCAGGTTGGAATCACTGGCAGTCTTGCAGACATTGCTAGTGGAAGTATGAATTAGGACATCCTTTTGAGAGGGCAGTTTGGCAGTTTAAATCATTATTTCCAATGCACATATCCTTTGGACACCCAGCATTCTCTTTCTAGGAATGTACATGCTTGCATATGTGCCTAAAGACATGTACAGGAAGGATCATTGCCCCATTGTTTATATTAGCAAACTATTGGAACCAATTGGTTAGAAAAATATGGTCCATCCATATATATTATGCACTTGTTAACAAGAATGAAGGAGGTCTATTTGTACGGATAGGGAAATAGGAGCTAAATTGTTAAGTGAAAAAGCAAGGTGCAAAAGAGCATACCGTATTCTACCATTTGTGTGTGTGTGCATGTAACATACACACTCACAGACACACAAACTTATACGTTTATATTTATAGACTATTCCTGGAAAAACTTACAAGTACTGATGGTAGTGACTTAACTCGAGGCAGGGGTAGGAAAGAATTGCTTTTGGTTGTTTTTCCCCACAGTTTGGGGTTTAAAAAAAATCATGCATTTGTGATCTTTTGAGAAAAAAAGTGTACTTTTTAGCATCATGGCACTGAGTCTACAACACTTAGTGAAGGAGAGGTGTCTAATCCTATTATCTTTGGGCAAGTCACTTAATCTTGCTGAGATTTTTCATCACCTATAACATGATTGTAATGATGTACAGCCCTCAGGATTAAGTCAGGCCACCATGTGGACGTGCCAAAGCACACTAGTAGGGAACACAGCAAATGTCTAACGATTGCTTGTCAGGCCCGCCCTCTGTCCACCCGCACCATAGGTAGAGCCATGGGCACATCATCTCCCATGGATTGGGTTTCCTTTCTTAGGCCAGGAAAGTTGCGGTGGATGCCATAGCTATTTAAATCAACTGACCTTTCCTGCTAAGGCTCCAGGACATCTCTATCTTAGGCTGGGGATGACTAAGGTTGCTGATGACGGAGGTTGCTGGGGATGTGTTGGGAGGTGGGGCAGGGGTGGGGCCGTGCCTTCCTCAGACCCATATGACCTACTGGCTCTCATGCTCTGCAAAGTTCTCTTGATAGAGATGCCTGCCAGTCAGACTGGTAATCTCTGAAAAGATAGAAATAGCAGAGCGCATGGCTCTGATTCCCATCCTCTCCTTGGCCTGAAGTCTTGTTGCCAGAGTTTTAATTTCCTTTCTCCATTGCTGCCTTGTGGCTGCCTCAAGCCCTCTCCTGAGGGTATGGAGCTTTGTCAAAGCAGCAGGGTTGGACCTGCAGACTTTCTGGAGAACAAATGCCTTGATCTAGAGAAACAGACAAGGACATTTCATTTTCTTCTTAAGAGACACTGTCGGGATTCCATTGTCCTGCTGGGTCCCTTCAAGCCAAGTGACCCCACCAAGGGAAGTCATGTGATTTAACCACCCCCCCCACCTCAATTTCTATCAGATCTACTTGCTCCCATGCCCATCTTACAACCTAAAAAAAGCAGTGTGTTTGCTAACTCCAGAGAGTAAACCCATTCCTCTCATACCACCACCACCTACTAGAAAACTCTTGGAGTTAAGCTGAACATGCTCAAGGCTGAACACCTGACATGGTTTCCGCAAAGCTTTGCACAAATACCATTACGGTATGAGAAACAACTTATAGAGGTTCATTTGATCCTTCTAGCTTTTATTTATAAAAAGCTTTTATAAAGTGTTACTTTTACGAATCAACTAGGCTGAGCCATGGTGCCCAGATATTTGGTCAAACCTTATTCTGGATGTTTCTGTGAAGTATTTTTGGATGAAGTTAACATTTAAATTGGTGGACTGTGAGTAAAGTTTACCCTCATCCAATCTGATGATGGCCTTTAATGGAACAAAGACTGGCTTTCTCTGAGCAAGAAGTAATTCTGCTTTGACTCAAATTGCGACTCTTCCTGAATCTCCAACCTGCAGGCCTATGTCATCAGGTTTTGGACTCGCTAAGCCTGCATAATAGTGTGAGCCATTTCCTTAAAATAAATCTACCCCCTCTTCTCCGTTTTCCTCCTTCCCTCTCTCTCCCTGTCTCTGTCTCTGTCTGTCTCTCTTTCCTCTCTCTCTCTCCGTTTGTATTAAAATTTTCTCCTATGAGCAAATAAGACCCAATTAGATAGTTTTTATCAACACCTTACCAAAGTCAACACAAAGAAAGGCATGCTTTGATAAACCTGGAAAAAACACCTTAGATGTGAAAATTAAATGGTGGAACAAAAGTTGATTTTCCTAGATTTTCTAAGTGTTGAATCATGAAAATGTATTACTTTATAATAAAAACATTTAACATTCATTTCTTAATAGGGAAGCTTATGTTATGACAAAACAGAATTTTGAATTCAAAGTAAAACAAAACTAAAGAAAAAAAAAAAAAAAACAGCCCTGTATTTGCTCTGCAAATCTAGCTTTAAATCAAATAGCCCAAGGCTCTCTTTCTACCAGATTCTACCTCTAAGATCTTCCATCTGAGAGTCCTGCCATTGCTCTGGTGTTCCTGATTTGGCAGTCTGCAAAGGCTACTTGCCAAGCTTGAGCTAGGCAAGCACTTGCTTGCAGCTAGTTTCCATCTGATTCTCACCGCTATGGGAGAGGTAGGTTACTCTTACATAAGAGATCAAGAAGGTGAGATTCCAGGAAGTAATGTGATTTGCTTAAGGCCACACAGCCAGTTAAGAGGCAGAGGCAAAATTTGAACCCTAGTTTCCTAACTCCATCCCCAATGCTCTGGCCTCTGTATCATAGCTGTATTTCCCCGGATCCTAGGAGATACGGGAAAGGGCAACAACAAGAGTCTGGTTCATTCTAGATCAGCTTTTGTATTGATGCGGATGGGATGTTAAAAAATGCCTATGATCAGAATTTTTCATACCACCTCCTGGGGGTCATCTTCCCCACCTCACCAAGTCTCCATGCTCTACGCTACAAGTGCTCCAAAGGAAGGCCAGTTCACCCCTTACACCCAGGAGGGGCTGTAGGCCCTGATCCTCTTTGGCTTGTGCCTCAGCCCCTTTCCGGCCTCCATGGTGGCCAGGTAGGTCCTTTTTATTCTCCCTTTACCATTGTTTTCACAGCGGAGAAAACCATCCTCCTTCCCTGCCTCCATCAGAGGCTGGGAGCAAGGTGGGGACTTCTGTGGACATTGAAAGGAAGGGGTAGGGTGAGGGAATGGGAGGGAAGTAGAGGGGTGGGGCACTGTGGAGGTTGCTTGGGAGAGTGGAGAAAAGGTTGCTGAGGGACGCAAGGGAATCAAAAGAAGCGGTCAAGAGGACAGAGTCTCTGGAGCAAGATTATGTGTGTTCAAATCCCAGCTCTTCTCTTGACTGTCTCTGTGTGACCTCAGCTGAATTACTTTGCCTGTCAGAATATCTATGTCTAGGGCGGATGCAAAACTTACAGGAATTAATGGATGTACAAGTGTAAAGTTCCTGCTATATGTGCTGTGTATTTGCTTTCATGATCCCCAAACCAGCTGCGTGCCTTGCGTGACTCACTTCCTTTCTCTGACCTTCATTTCTTCTCATTGTTAATTAAGGGGGTTTTGGATTAGGTGATCCAGATCCCTTTCTAACTTTCGAGTTCTAGGCTTCTGACCTCTTTTCGGTCATTGGAAAATACTCTCAAGTTTCTATCCAGTGCTGGCTCGATGTAGAGTCCTTTGAATGACCATTTAAATAAAATGTCATTTCAATAAAAAGTCATCACACACAAAAGGATTACACTACCCTCCCTCACTCAGCATCTACCATGATAACTTTGTGTCTTTGGACATGACAAATGTTTTGAGTTTTAAGATTTTCTAGTTGAAGTTCAAATTCTCTGGGAGATCCTAAAAGCCAAAAAGATTGAAGGACCCTACCAGCCAAAAGGGAGAACAGGCACCCTGGGAGGTGAGTGGCAGAGGGTCATGGCTACAGCCTGCCCCAATCTAACATCCCCACTCGCTTTGCCCCCGCAGTCCAACCAGCTACTTCCCTTGCCTAGACAGGCCTCCCTTCCTCCCTTGCACCGTGTTGTTAAGCTACTGCCATATTTGTTCCTTCATTGACAGACGTTAGGAAAGGATGGTCAACCCCAGCTGCCTACACTCCCTGGCCATCTGCCTCATGTCCCCATCCTCCCTGGCCTTTCTAAGGAGCTCCACCCACTTGACTCTTTCTCAAAATGCTCCTCCCACTTAGAGTCAGTGACTGACACTCCTGTCTCTTCTTCGGCTCTTTTTCTGTCCCCCTTGGACTTTCGGACAGCCTCTAACTCTGCTGGAGCTGAGCCTTGGACAAGCCCGCCCCTTGGGGGTGGTCAGGCTCAGGGCACTGCCTGGGGGAATAGAATCCTCAGACAGTAAGCCCTCACTATTCCGTTTCCAGGGTGTGTACTTCTCTTCTTTTCCCCAAGCTCCTCCCCGCCCCCGCCCCCGCCCCCCCTCCCCCCTCGCCTGCTTTTGAAACAAATGTTCCGGGAGCTGCCCAGGCAGGCAGGTTCAAAACAAGCAGCTGTCAGAGCCCTGCCCTTCCCTCCTGCACAACTTGCTGGTGCTATAAGTAGACTGGGATCTATAGCCCTCAACACCGGAGTCAAGTTGCAGGTGCTCAGTTCTAGCGGACTGTCTTTCTGCCCTGTGTGCTTTTTGCTGAGGGGGATCTGAGGCCCCGTGGAGCCCCTGGCTCCATTCCGCATTTCCCTGTGTCTTTGGGGACTGACGTTCTGTCTGATGGCTGGCTGTGCCTGGCACGTGCCCTGGGCCCGGTGGTCCCTGGGGAACTTGGAGCGAAGCAGCCAATCTCTTATATTTCGAAAGCCAGGTGAGGCTGAGACCTTTCAGGCATTTTGTTCTTTCTCCCAGATGAGCCTCTCTAGACCCCATGTGTTCGTTAGACTGCATTCATCAGCATGGAACCTGACTTCAGGCTTAACCTAAAAGAGGTTTATGTTTCTTACACAACAGGAAGTCAGAGGTAGGTGCCTGGGCTCTGCAACAGCTCCAGGATGTAAATAATGTAGCAAACTCCTTTTAGACGGCTTTTGCCTCTCCAGGATTATTTCTGCCTTCTAGGCAAGAAAAAGGAGCAATGGTGAAGGGCAAAAGGCCAAAGTGGCCCTTATGAGCAACAGTGGCCGCTTTAACAGGCTCTCCTGCAAACAGTCTCGGCTTGCATCTCACCGGCCAGCACCCGGCTGCCCCTACGTGCAGAGGGGCCTGGGAGAGTTTTAAATGAATTCTGACACCTAGCACCAAGTCAGAGTTCTCTTAGTGAAAAAGAAAGGGGAAATGAATATTGTGTATGTGGGTAGCCCTGTCTGCCATAATAGGTACGCCCCTCCTGAGGGCCCCCGTTCAAGTTCACAAACATTTCCCGCCGTACTGCCATAGACCGCATGCAGGTTAAGAGTCTGGACTCTGGAGTCAGAAGCACATGTGTTCGAATCCCTGCTGTGTACTCACTGGCATTATAGGCTTGGTCAAGTCACTCAGCGCCTCAGTTATCACACGTGCAAAGTAGGGGTAATAATTGTTCCTACTTCTAGGGTTGTGGTCAGGATGAAATGATTTAATAAATAGATAGCCCATGGTACATAATAAGAGCTCAACAAATGTTAGCTATTGTTATTTGCTGCACAGATCATATTGAATTATATTTTAATGCATTATTTAAAAGATTGTGAGCTGCTGAGCAAGGATGCTGTCTTCTCTTCTCTGCTTTTAAGTATGAAGACAGCTATTTTCACTAAACAACTGATCCATAGATTCACTTGCTTTGTCAAAGTTAAAAATACTACAGAGAAGGCTAAAGGCAGCTTTGACGATCCCATCGCTTCACCATCCCTTTCCCCAATCCCTAGAAGTGAACACAGATCACTTTGTTTTTCCTTCAGACCTTTTCTTACACATTTCATATATGCATGTGTCCCCATGGAAAATATGGAGGGTTTTTTTTAACATTTCATTTGTACCTTATGATACGGATCATCCTTCAACTTCCTTTTTCTTTTGTTTTCAACTCAACCATGTATCTTGGCAATCTATTCTTTTATTATCTGTAGCTTTCCCAAATTGTCTTTTATTTTCCTTTGCCAAATTGCTTTGTGGTATTTCCTAATATGGATATATAATACTATAGTTTTTTTTAGCCAATCCCTATTAATGGACACATAGGTCATATCCAACTCAGGCTGTTGCAAAACAATGATGCAAAGATTATCCTATGCATATGCTTTTTTTGCACATATGGACACCATAGAATGAAATTTCTGGGCTTTAGGATGTGGGTATTTTAAACCTTTAAGATACTGCCAGGTAACTCTCACTCCCTTACAGAGATAGCTGTATCTAAGAATGTGGTTTTTTTCATCTTCAACTCTGGTCTACCTTTGGGTCTAGCACAGCCTAAGCTCAATAAACTTTTGTTGAATTGCATGCTCCACCAAGATTTTGTGTGGAGATTACACAGGGAAAGTGATGTATTTGGAGGCCTCCTTAGACACATGACCTTAGATAATTCTTTCTGTTGAGTCTAATATTCTCTCCTCTCTCTGTCTCTCTAATGTTACACTTTGGTTCTTTTCTACTTCTAAGAACCAGGGAGAACAAGCCTGATTCCCATTTCACATGATGTGCCCGGCCAATATCAGACTATAATTCCTGCTTCCTCACTCCACTGTGCCCATTTCAAATTTTTCAGGGTTTTTGTGAAGATAAATGAGATAATATTTGTGAAAGTAACAGGAGTTCTTTTCAAGGCTGGAATGTAAGTGTGGCAATGAAATGTCCTACATTTCTTAGAACAGATAGATTTTTATCTGATGAACTTGCATTTCCTATTCCTTAAGCTTTTGAATATGGAATACATTCACGTGGCAGAAAAATTCAAAAGTCCAAAAAGGCACACATTGAAAAGTCTTGCTCCCACCCTGATTCCCCATCTTTCCAGTTCCTGACTCCGCTATCCATGCCCCCAGGTAACCACTTTCACTAATTTCTTAGGTATTATTCTATAATTTCTTAACTACTTACGTATGTAAAAATAAGAATGTTTCCCCACTGTGTCCCCTCTCATACTGTCCCTCCCTTCTTTCCATTCACGTTGTATCTTCGAGATATTTCCATCTAAGAACATAGAGTGCTTCGCAATGATTACTTTTGACTCTTTCTATCACAGAAATTTAAAACTTGGTGTATAAAAAAAAGAAATTTAAGATTTTATTTATTTATTTTAGAAAGAGAGAGATAGAGAGCCGGGGGGGCGGGTGGGGAGGGAAGCAGAGAGAGAGAGAAAATCTCAAGCACACTCCATGCTGAGTGGGGAGCCTGGCTTGGGGCTGGATCTCACGACCCTGAGATCATGGCCTGAGCCGAAACAAAAAGTCCGATGCTTAACCGATTGAGCCACCCAGGTGACCCAAAACTTAGTGTATAGAAAATTTAACCTCTCATATAACCTCCACTCAGCTTCAGCAATTGGTAATTTGCCTATTTTTAAATCGATTCCTCTACTTTAAAAATTTTTGTTGTAGGATTTTAACACAAATCCCTTGCAGCATGTCGTATTTCTATTTTTGTTTTTCTTTATTATTTTTACTGGATACACAGATACTCTGATATAAATATATGTACCATAATGTATTTTAGCAGCCCTCCATTGATGGATATTGAAGCTGTTTCCATAGTATAGTTTTTTTTTTAATAAAAGGGAACTGCTATATATGTATGGATACAGACTGCTTAAGAATGTCATATAAACAAATTCACTAATCAGAAAAAGAAATCCTTGGGGCACCTGGGTGGCTCAGCCATTAAGTGTCTGCCTTCGGCTCAGGTCATGGTCCCAGGATCCTGGGATCGAGCCCCACATTGCGCTCCCTGCTTGGTGGGAAGCCTGCTTCTCCCTCTCCCACTCCCCCTGCTTGTGTTCCCTCTCTCGCTGTGTCTTTCTGTCAAATAAATAAATAAAATCTTTAAAAAAAGAAAAGAAAAGAGAAAGAAATCCTTGATCACTCAGTTTGGAGTTCATAAAATATAATCACTGAAGGACCCGAGCTGCAGCTGTGGAGGCTCCGATCTGGGAAGCTAGGAGCAGCCCTTTTCCTATTGCTTCTCTCAAAATGCTGTAAGAGCTTTGGTTTTAAGTACCTGTTTATATTAATATTCTCCTCATATTATCATGATTAAGAAAGCTATGAATTTCCTGAATCCCATCTTCTGTTTTTTCTTTGCAAGGCCTTTCTCGGCTTACCCAGATTTGGTCCAGAGTTTCTCAATCTCAGCACCATTGACATATTGGGCTGGATAATTTTTTACTTTGTGGCGCTGTCCTGTGCATTGCAGGATACTTAGCAGCACGCCTGGTCCCTATCTATTAGATGTCAGTAGTACTCTGCTCCCCCAGTTCCATTGTGACAATCAAAAACATCTCCAGACATTGCCAAATGTCCCCTGGGGAGCAGTCTCCCCACCTTGACAACTATGGCTTTGGACTTAGGGCAAAAGGAGGAAAAATGGACAAGAAGGCCAGTAGCAGACATAGAAACACCTCATGGTCTACTAGTTAATATCTAAAGAAGAGCAATTGGACTGAATTATGACTCGGTTTCATTTTCTATTCCAGAGCCAATTGCTTATCTGTTTATTTAACCAAGAAGCTTACTAATTTAAACAAGGTTTGGGAATAGAAGTAGAAGCAGAAGGCTAATGAATGAATTTGTTAATCCCTCTTTCCAGACTGTGACCTTGATTGATAATATTTCTCAGCAGTGACATATCTCAAGTACTGTTTATCTTTTTACCTCTGATAAGTCATATTTTGTGCATTTATTTTGTGATTCAATGCCTTGTTTTCCATTAAGTGTCTCATAGTTAACTCGATGAAGTTGAAACATTTTTTTTTTTAAATATGTGATGTGCATTTGTATCCAAGTCTTGATTAATTTCTGCATCAAAAACTCTGTTTCAATCTCAGGTCTCTGTGGCTCTCAGAATGTGTATTCAGTTTTACACTTGGCCACTGACTTCATATGAGAAAGTGGAAGAGGAGTATAAAGGAGTCTCCTTCATCCTCCTTTTTGAGAAACAACTTGTCTTCTTTGCAAGGGAAGAATGGAACTGAATTTTCTCAGCCTAGAATGTAAACGTGCTGTCAGATGCCTAGAAATCCTGGCCAAGTATGAAGGATCAGTTCCCTTGCCTACTCTTCTGTGAGGTTCTTGTACCTGCTAAGCAAAATGGTTTGTCTCATCCTCTCTGCTCTGACAGTATTTTAAAACTGCCTGAGATCATGGCAAAGTGGGGACACATGTTCCCCTTTAACTTGGACCCTTCATTTGGTTGTGAGCACCTGAAGAGCATGAACTCATTTATATAAATCCCTGTAACCCTCAATATCCATTATCTTATTTGGCACAACTAGTTGTCAAATAAACCTCAGTTTGGTTTGAATTGGTTAAATAATTGAACCTTTTCTTCTCAAAAGTTCTGACTGCTTGACAAATATTTATTGGTTACTCCTTTTGGAGTTGATGCCTTTGGAATATTTCCTCTATGCCTGAGATAAGCATTGCTGTGTTGCATTCAGTCATCATCATCCTCATCCTCAACATCATCATCATCATCACTGTTAATAAATGCCTCTTAGGGACGCCTGGGGGGCTCAGTCAGTTAAGCGTCTGCCTTCGGCTCAGGTCCTGATCCTGGGGTCCTGGGATTGAGCCCCACATCAGGTTCCCTGCTCAGCAGGACACCCGCTTCTCCCTCTCCTTCTGCTGCTCCCCCTACTTATGCTCTCTCGTGATTTCTCTTTCTCTATCAAATCTTAAAAAAATTATAAAATAAATGCCTCTTACATGCCGGACATTTTACACATAATCTCATCTGAAATTCTGCAATTGCATTGCAAAGTAGGCATTCTTATACCCACTTTTCTGATGAATTAGAAAACTAAAGCTCAGAGAGGTTGACAAACTTACCCAAGATCACCCAACTCATAAATGGGTAAGCTAAAATACAATTTGGATCTTTGACTGCTAAATGCCTGCTCATTCCACTGTGTCATTTCACTATGGGATAGAAGAGAGTGTCTGGCGAAGCCCCAATGTGGAGCAAAAGCTTTGGTTGAAGACATTCTTATTTTCCTTCCTTACAGGACATTCAGAACCTTGGTGATCCCTCTGATTTCTCCTCCACAGGCGTGTCCTTTATCTGTTAGGGTTGGAAAGACATGGGTCACCTGCACAGAGGCTTAGTTTATTTTCAGTAATGTAGGGATCCACAGGAAGGGTCATCTGGGGTACTGAGAACCCTCCAGCATGCTGATCTCATTTCCTCCTGTCCTGTAGGTCATAGCGCCAGCATTGTGCAAGAAGTATGGCAGCATGGAAGGCAACATCTGAGGCAAAGCCGGCAAGAGAAGTTGAGGTGGGGCAGACCCTGAGAACATCAAAGCCCTATTGAGGCCTTTCTATGCCCACTGCTCGGTGACCTCTTGAGCAATTTTTTTTTTTTTTTCGTTTTCCCACTCCTTTGCTCCTTTGGATAGGAGGACTATGTCACTTATTATCCAAACAAAGATGATTTTGAAAAAAGAGCACTGTTAATAATACACAGGGATATTAGAACTCTCCTGGGGACACCAGGATGCCTGGTCTCCCTATCTGGAAGTCCTATTTCCATAACATTTCAGAAACCCAGAGGTGAGTGTCCTTGTCACCTTTAAACACAGAGAACACATCTGTTCAGGCTGGCTAGAAAACCCCATAAGGCAGTCAAAACAGATGGGGCCTTTTCCGAGTTGCATGACCTTGCATAAGCCACTCCACCACACTGAACTCAGTGTTCTTATGTATATAATGGGCATGATGGTGTTTATCTTAAGGGGGTTACATGGAATAAATAAGATGTCATATGTACTATGTCTGGTGCCCAGTAGTGTCTTTCTCAGACGGGTTGGGGCCCCTGGTGGCTGGTGGGGGCAGGGGGACCACTGAACATTCGGTCCAAGTTCAAGGGGAGCTTTGGAAAACTTGAGGGTTGATCTGAATTTCAGGTTCCTGTGCTTTGAGGGTTCTTGGCTCATTCTCAGTAGATGGAAGTGGAGCTCACTCATTCTTACTGGTTAAGAACTATGCATCCACTAACTGGGAATGAGGAGGGAACAGAAGAAGAGAAGAAAGCACTTCAAGAACTGCTCCAGCTGCCCTGGAGACAAGGCAGGGAAGGCTCAGGGGAGGCGTGGACACAGTCCACCTGTGTCAACGTGGAGAGAGTATGGAAGCTAATCTTGGTTGCTGTGTTGGCAGTTTCCAGCAGAATAAAAAAAGAACTAAAGGAAAGAGTTGAGATCCTAAGCGTGGGCTGGAAAAGGCCTCAGTTTTGACCTCTTACCTGTTTTCTTGGGCCTGGCAATAGGCTTGCAATCTCCTGATTGGGCAATGATCCTTCAGGCATCCAAGGTCAGGGAGCATTTTCCAAGACTAATTAGAATTTCAGAGAGACAGTCTGCGCAGAGCTTCCCTGTTAACATGGCCTCCACCTTAGGCTTCCTTGTTCTTAGGGAAGGAGAGGAGTGCGGGTAGCCGGCTAGCCTGAGACCTACCAGTTTGCTTAGAAAGTAAGACCGGTGAGCCCCATGCTTGCGTGGGTCAGTCCTGACTTTGTTAGTTATGCTGGAACAGCTAGAAGATGGGCCATGTGACGTCTGTTCCTTGAGACTAAGTGGAGAACACCAAGTAAATAACAGTCAGAAATTCCAGGGAAAGGGGCAAGGACACAGGTGACTCGGGTTACAGGCTTTCAGAACAGCCCGGCACGCAGCTGGGCCTGGCCTGGTGCCCAGGGGCAGGCAGACTGTCACGCGTTCTCTTCATCTTCCCTACTTTTGAGCCCCTCTGCAAAGGGCTGGTGTTGTCCCTCTTTTTCTGCCCTCCAGCCTTCTCTGCTCTTCCAGTGGGATGAGGAGCAAATGTGCTGAAATGCTAGAAGGCACATGGCTGTGGTGCTATTTCTGGCTTGAGCTGAACTCAGAAGTCCTAGAAAGAATGTTTCTGACACCTCTCGCCTTCTGATAATTCATGAGGCTCAAGGACAAACTCTGCCTGGCTGTGCTCGGTACTCATTCAATCGGCTTGCAGACCGTGGCACTCAGAGGTACCAGGGCAGGAGGGCGATGGAGGTGGTGACCTGGACCCTACCTTGCTCCCCGGCGGCAACTCTGGCTCAGAGCAAGCCGAACCCCTGGCTGCTTCATTTATTTATTCATCCATGCATTTATTAAGCAGCTACATCTGCTGCCAAACGTTGTTCTGAGCACTCGATTAGACATAAAAGAGCAAAACAGACTTGACATTCCTGCTTTCATGGATTTTATATTCTAGCAAAGGGAAGATAGATAATACATAGTAACATAATAAAATAATGAAATGTTTAATGTTAGAAGATGTGAAACACTCTGGAAAGAAGAAAGAGTGGAGCGGAGGAAAGGGGATGGGGAGTGCCCGTGAGGAGGCTGCAGTAAGACTGGATGTCATGGAGAAAGAGATTTCAAAGACTTGAAGGAAGTGGTTAAGTTAGTTCCTATCTGAGGAAGAGTGATCGAGGTAGAGGAAACCGCTAGAGCAAAGGCAGAAGATGGGAAGATGCGTGGCATGTTCAAGAACAGCAAGGGTGCTAGTGGAGCTGGAGCAGAGAGCTCAGACAGGAGAAGAGCATGAGAAAGGGTGTGGGAAGTGAGTAAGGGAGAGGCCTTGATCCTACAGCGCCTCATAAGCCATCGTAAAGACTTCGGCTTTTACTTTGAGTGAAATGAGAAGTCATTTCTGCACTTTTTAAAAAAGGTTTTATTTATTTATTTGAGAGAGAGAGAGAGGATGCACATGAATGGAGGGGAGGAGCTTAGGGGGAAGGAGAGGGAAAGAATCCCAAGCAAACTCCACTATGTGGGGCTCCATCTCACAACCCATGAGATCATGACCCATGAGATGATGACCTGAGCCAAAATGAAGAGTCTGAAGCTTAACAAATTAAGCCACCCAAAAGCCCCATTTCTGGACTTTTGAGAAGTGGCGTGATCTGACAGTTTTCAGAAGGAGCACTCTGAAAAGATGGCGGCCGCAGGGGCAGTATAGTATTTGGACATTTCTGAATCCCCACATCACAACTGACAGACAGACTGGAATGAAAACTAAAAACCCTTGGGCAATATTTCCCTCAAAATTAGGTGACAAGGTATTCTCACAAACCCCAAAATAGAAGTCAGCAGAAACCAGTCACCCAAAGCCACAACACCCGCATTGTATCGGCATCTCTGCAGAGGGAAGGGACGGGACCTGAAGACAGGAGAGCCACAAAATAGTGAACAGTTATTCACTGGAAGGCGCAGGAGGCCAGTCTGAGAAGAGCATTCCACTGGTGGAGGAATGTGGGGCCCTGAAGCACGCCAGCCCCCTAAGCTTCTGAAATAGCCCACTCCAGGCTCCCTTCCTGAGCACGGTCCTACCTGAGGAGAAGCTGCTGGGGGTGGATTCAAAATAGAACAAAAGAGGACAAAAGAAACGTGGGAGGAGGAGCTCCAGAGCAAAGTGGTGGAGGAGAACAGAACCAGGAGATCTGAGAGAGCAGGCTGCCACTGTTTCTTTTGTTTCATTTTGTTCGTTTTCTGGTACTACACGGAAACAATGGAGGAGGAAGCTCTGTGAAATGACATCAAGTCTCCTTCTAGCAGTGCTAGAAAATTTAGTCCACGTAACAGTAAGCAACAAAAAGTGTCAAATTTAAATCCATGCAAAATCATGGATGAAATCATGCCAAAATGTATGCTCCAAAAAAAAAAAAAAAATCAAAAATAGAATATGTTTTCTCAAAGTGAAATAGAACACTAAGAAAATGTCTTATATCAGAATTAGGTATGTTCAGAAATGAGGTGACAAAACTCAAGAGAGGATTGGAAATAAAAGGAAAAATAACCAAAGCATTATCAAATTAGAAGGCCCACAGAAGCAAATGAACATACAAAGTAACACCTTAATAGAAATAGAAAGTAAAAAGACACATACTTTTTTCTTTTATTTTTTTTCATTTTATTTTATTTATTTATTTTTTCATCATGATAAATGCACTCTTTAACCCCCATCCCCTATTTCATCCCCCCACCCACCTCCCCCCGGTAACTACCAGTTTGTTCTCTGTAGTTAAGAGTCGGCTTCTTGGTTTGTCTCTCTCCTTTTTCTTTCCTTTTCTCATTTGTTTTGTTTCTTAAATTCCACATACGAGTGAAATGATATGGTATTTGTCTTCCTCTGACTGACTTATTTCACTTAGCATAATACACTCTAGCTCCATCCATGTCATTGCAAATGGCAAGATTTCATTTTTTTTGTGGCTGAATAATATTCCATTATATATTATATTATACCATATCTTCTTTCTCTATTCATCTGTCAATGGACACTTGGGTTGCTTCCATAGTTTGGTTATTGTAAATAATTCTTCTATAAACATAGGGGTGCATGCATCCCCTTACATTAGTGTTTTTGTATTTTTTGGATAAATACCCAGTAGTGCAACTTCTGGAATGTAGAGTAGTTGTATAACTTTTTGAGGAAACTCCATATTGTTTTCCAGAGTGGCTGCACCAGTTTGCATTCCCACCAACAGTACATGAGGGCTCCCCTTTCTCCACATCCTCACCTCCCCTGTTGTTTCTTGTGTTTTTGATTTTAGCCATTCTGAAAAAAGGTACAACATCTTAAATATTATGGGCACGAGCTGTGATGAGCACTGGGTGTTATACTTAACTAATGTATCATTGAACACTACATCGAAAACTAATTATGTACTATACAGTGGCTAACTGAACGTAATAATAAAGAAAAGAAATGAAGAAGACAAGGATTTGAGAAAACACTACAAGTATTTCAGATTGGCAAAAAGATCCGATGTAAAGTTAATGAGAGTTCCGAAGAAGAAAACCAAAACAAGGAAACAGAATGAAACTCAATATTATGACTTAAGAAAACCTACCCAAATTGTAAAAGAGAAAGAAAAATATTTGAAACAACATATTGGAAGAGCATATAATGTGAGGGAGAATAAACACATGCTAGTAAATTTTTAGGTTTAAAAAAATGAAAAGTGTTTTGGGCACTTCTGTAAAAAGAGCATGTTACTTATAAGGGAAAGAAAATTAGTTTATCATCAGATTTTTTAAAAATTTTATTTATTTGAGAGAGCGAGAATGAGAGAGAGAGAGAGCACATGAGAGGGGGGAGGGTCAGAGGGAGAAGCAGAATCCCTGCTGAGCAGGGAGCCCGATGAGGGGCTCAATCCCGGGACTCCAGGATCATGACCTGAGCCGAAGGCAGTTGCTTAACCAACTGAGCCACCCAGGCGCCGTATCATCAGATTTTTGACAGCAGTGATTTATTCCAGAAGCAAATGGAATGCCGTGTTTAAGGTACTCAAGGAAAGAAAATATGAACTAAAGATTTTTTCTTTTTTTTTGAACTAAAGATTTTAAGTCCAGCAAAACTTACCTTAGAGTAGAAAGGACCCTGACACATGTATCAACATTTTGAGACTCAAGGAATATTGTTCCCATGAGTCCTTCTCAAGGAATTTTCTGAAAAATGTACTTTCTTTTTTTATTATTACTTTTTAATTTTATTTTTTTATGTTATGTTAGTCACCATACAACACATCATTAGTTTTTGATGTGGTGATCCACGATTCACTGTTTTCGTATAACACCCAGTGCTCCATGCACTATATGCCCTCCTTAATACTCATCACCGGGCTAACCCATCCCCCCACCCCCCTCCCCTCTAAAACCCTCAGTTTGTTTCTCAGAGTCCATAGTCTCTCATGGTTCATCTTTCCCTCTGATTCCCCCCCTTCATTTTTCCCTTCCTTCTCCTAATGTCCTTCATGCTATTTCTTATGTTCCACAAATAAGTGAAACCATATGATAATTGACTTTCTCTACTTGACTTATTTCACTTAGCATAATCTCCTCCAGTCCTATCCATGCTGATGTAAAAGTTGGGTATTCATCCTTTCTGATGGCTGAGTAATATTCCATTGTATATATGGACCACATCTTCTTTATCCATTCATCTGTTGAAGGGCATCTCAGCTCTTTCCACAGTTTGGCTATTGCAGACATTGCTGCTATGAACTTTGGGGTGCATATGGCCCTTCTTTTCATTACATCTGTGTCTTTGGAGTAAATACCCAGGAGTGCAATTCCTGGGTCATAAGGTAGCTCTATTTTTAATTTTTTGAAGCACCTCCACACTCTTTTCCAAAGTGGCTGTACCAACTTGCATTCCCACCAACAGTGTAAGAGGGTTCCCCTTTCTCCACAACCTCTCCAACATTTATTGTTTCTTGCCCTGTCAATTTTTGCCATTCTAACTGGTGTAAGGTTGTATCTCAATGTAGTTTTCATTTGAATTTCACTGATGGCTAATGACGATGAACATTTTTTCATGTGTTTGTTAGCCATTTGTATGTCATCTTCAGAGAAGTGTATGTTCATGTCTTACGCCCATTTTTTGTCTTGATTATTTATTTTTTGGGTGTTGAGTTTGAGAAGTTCTTTATAGATCTTGGATACCAGCCCTTTATCTATAGTGTCATTTGCAAATATCTTCTCCCATTCTGGGGGTTGCCTCTTTGTTTTGTTGACTGTTTCCTTTGTTGTGCAGAAACTTTTTATCTTGATGAAGTCCCAAAAGTTCATTTTTGGTTTTGTTTCACTAGCCTTTGGAGATGTATCTTGAAAGATGTTGCTGTGACCGATGTCAAAGAGGTTATTGCCTATGTTCTCCTCTAGGATTTTGGTGGATTCCTGTCTCACATTGAGGTCTTTCATCCATTTTGAGTTTATCTTTGTGATGGTGTTAGAAATGGTCGAGTTTCATTCTTCTGCATGTGGCTGTCCAATTTTCCCAGCACCATTTATTGAATAAAAATGTACTTTAGACAACAGCATGACTTGAGAATAATCAGCCTAAGAACTATTAGTATTAAATATGTAGTTACGTGTAGAATTAGATTAAATGAGAGTTAAAAGACATAGGCCATAGTATATATAATAGCTATATGTTCTGACAATGTAAATTTAGTATAACCATTTTTTAAAAGGTGGGAGAATAGGAATAATATGACCAAAATTTTAAAATTGTTTTAGTAATCAAAACTGGTGGTGGTAGTATTGGTATTCTGAGACTGTTGTATTTATAACATAAGAAAAAGCAAGTAAATTTTTGTAGGATATTCTGTTTTCCCTAAGTCCTTGAGAAATAGGACTCTCAGAATTTGAACTGGAAATATCATTATGCATTCATGAGAATTTTACCTTCATTTTATATTCACATATGTTTATTCCCTCCCCCCACCAAGTTCTGTCTACTAAAATGTTCAAGAAACACTCCAGATCTGGGCCACAAAATAGCCAAGATGAGCCAAGAAACTTATTTCATACCAGAGAGTGAAAAAGTTATCAAAGGCTATGTTTTAGCTTCCTAGGGTTACCATAACATAGTATGACAAATTGAAATGCTTAAAACAATAGAGATTTATTCTCTCACAGTTCTGGAGTCTAGAAATTTGAAATCAAGATGTCAGCAAGATTGATTCTTTAGGGAAGCTCTGTGGGAGGATCTGTTCCATGCCTTTCTTCTACCTTCTGGTCATTGCTGGCAATTCTTGGCTGGTAGATGCATTATTCCAATCTCTGCCTCTACATGACGTATTTCCTGTGTGTCTGTGTGTCCAAATGTCCCCCTTCTTATAAAGGCACCAGTCCTACTGAATTGAAGGCCTACTCTAATTCAATGACCTCATCTTAATTTGATTACATCTACAAAGACCCTGTTTCCAGATAAGGTCACATTCATAGGGTTTGGGTGGGCACAGATTTTGGGAGGACACTATTCAACCCACCACAGACTGCTAAGATCATGTCAAAATAATTCATCTTGAAGAAGCTTTCTTTCTTTTTTTTTTTTAAAGATTTTATTTATTTATTTGACAGAGACAGAGACAGTGAGAACAGGAATATAAGCAGGGGGAGTGCAAGAGGGAGAAGCAGGCTTCCCGCTGAGCAGGGAGCCCGATGTGGGACTCGATCCCA
The DNA here is from genome assembly GCF_002201575.2 of Neomonachus schauinslandi. Classification (NCBI taxonomy): domain Eukaryota; kingdom Metazoa; phylum Chordata; class Mammalia; order Carnivora; family Phocidae; genus Neomonachus; species Neomonachus schauinslandi. The sequence continues at coordinate 42,556,637 of NC_058408.1, read as the reverse complement.
GGACCCTGGGATCATGACCTGAGCCGAAGGCAGATGCTTAACGACTGAGCCACGCAGGCACCCCTGAAGAAGCTTTTATTGGCCAAAATTTGGATAAAATAAAGCATTTTCTTCCAGAGGAGCCTCTTCAACTTGGATAATTATTGGCAGACAAATAAATGGGGAAAAAAGTCACAAATCTAAGATGAAAACTAAAGGGTCATGAACATCTTTTCATTTCAGTGAACTTGGTTGGAATTTCTGATAAATATAAGCATTTTTGAGCTTCAGTAAGGATAAGAAATATGAAGAATTGAAACTCATGATATATGTTTAAATCTATGAGTTTGCAATTATACACACACGACAAAAATTGGTCAGTTTTTGAGGAAGACAGGAAATCAATTCATTATCTTGAAAACCAAGGAAATAAATGGGAAGAACCAAGCACATATGCTGCCTATCCTATGTAAACTGTAATACTAATGGAAGGAAACATCTCCTCATACAATTATTCCACCTAATAAATGGAAACAAAATCATGCAATTAGGATATGCCTATTTTGCAAACCCTAATGAATTAACGGGTCTAGGCAATGAGCATCATCGATTGCTAACATCAAAAAGAGTGAAAGCTAAGAAATGAAGTTTATTAAAAACAATAAAACAAAAAGAATGAATGCCAGACTTTATTTATTTCCTATTGAAAGAATATACCACAGCTTGCCAAAGGAATCAGACCAGACTCTGATCTGACTCTGGATCCAGCTTTCTTTCTTTCTTTTTTTTTAAACAGTTCAGGGTTTTTTCTTTTGTTTTGTTTTTAGATTTTATTTATTTACTTGTCAGAGAGAGAGCGCACAAGCAGGGCGAGCTGCAGGCAGAGGGAGAAGCAGGCTCCCTGCTGAGCAAGGAGCCCAATGCAGGACTGGATCCCAGGACCCTGGGATCATAACCTGAGCTGAAGGCAGACACTTAACCGACTGAGCCACCCAGACATCCCAAGATCCATCTTTCAATGTGCAGGATATCAAGAGGACAGAGGAACGTGTTGAAATGCATCATGGTGTTCAATCTATAAAAACCCACACTATGGGAGAGTATGCAGGTCACATGGCCCAGGTTCTTCAACAGGAAAAAAAGAAGGAAAAGAAAGTGATGGAGGGGATCCTGTAGATTAAAAGAGACTCAGAAAACATCAAGTTTTAAAAATTAGGCAAGTCTGAGCTGTGGTATGTGGGGATGCCCATGTGGATGATAAAACCATGAAGAAGCACAAGGAAGTGAGGGCTATACAAGTCAGGTTAATGTTTAGTGTTGGGGGCACAGAAGGACTCTGTGTTTGGGATGGGGCACATGGAGGGAGGCCTAGGGTGGCCCATCACATTCTTGGTCTGGGTGGTCATTGCAAGGGTGTTTACCTCATACAGATTTGTGAAACTAGACATTTGTTTGTAGCTTTTTGTATCTTTGTGAGTTTTTTCCACATTAAAATGGTAAAAAAAAAAAAGGTGGTGATCACTCTGGCTATAGTGTTAAGAATAAATTATAGGGTTACAAGGGTAGGAACAGGGATACCAAATAGGAGGCTCTTACTATTATTTGGGTAAGAGAGAAGATGCTGGGTCATACTAAAAGAAGTGGTACCAAGTGGTCAGATTCTGGATGCATTTTGAAGATAAGCCAAGAGTATTTCCTGATGGTTTGGATGTGTGATCTGAGAGAAAGGGGAGGAGTCAAGGCTGATTCTGGGGTTTTTGGCCTGAACAACTAGAAGGATTAAGTTGCCTTTAGTTGAAACAGCAACCACCATGCATGTTAGAGGTTTTTGTTTTGTTTGGGGAAGTAGGCAACTTAAACATGTTGTATCTGAGATAGCTTTTGGAGGTGCAAGTGTTGAGTGAGGAGTCCTGGAAAACTCCTTCTCCTCCTTATTCTTTTAAAGAGATCAGGAGTCTGACAGTCAGGAGAGATGCCTGGGCCAGAGGTTCTATCTTTGGGAGCCCCTAGCATAGAGATGGTACTCGTGTGCATGTAAAGGGCAGATGGAGTCAGATGACTTGAGGGTTAATCTCCTTCCTCCTAGCTTGTGCCATCCTTAGCAAATTATTCATTGCCATTGTACCGATAGTGGTACCTGCCTCATAAGGTTGTGGCCCTGTGAGTCTGAAATGAGGAAAAGTGTCCCAGCTGCTTAGCAGAGTTTTTACACAGCAAAGCGCTCAGTAATTGTTGCGTATGATGATGTGATGGTGATGTTCTCACCTCACAGCCTGCTTCCTCAGGCATCCAGTGAACTTTGCTCAATGCCTCAAGCCCTTCCAGAGCCCCACCCCAATCATCACTTCTGGATACCTGTTCCACAGCCCAGTTTCTTCCCAGTTTTCTAACTATCCAGTGCTCCATTTTCTTTCTTCTTTCTTTCTTTCTTTCTTTCTTTCTTTCTTTCTTTCTTTCTTTCTTTTCTTTCTCTTTCTTTCTTTCTTTCTTTCTTTTTTCTTTCTTTCTTTTCTTTCTTTTCTTTCTTTTCCTTTTTCTTTCTTTCTTTCTTTTTTCTTTCTTTCTTTCTTTCTTTTTCTTTTTCTTTCTTTCTTTCTCTCTCTCTCTTTCTTTTCCCTCCTTCCTTCCTTGTTTTATTTATTTATTTATTTATTTATTTATTTATTTATTTATTTATTTATTTATTTATTTA
>NC_058408.1:42437850-42553956 GCF_002201575.2 Neomonachus schauinslandi | reverse complement strand
TTATTTATTTATTTATTTATTTATTTATTTATTTATTTATTTATTTAAGAGAGAGAGAGACAGAGACAGAGAGAGAGTGAGCTCAAGCAGGGGGGTGGGGCAGCAGAGGGAGAGGGACAAGCAGACTCCATGCCAAGTGCAGAGCCTGACTTGGGGCTCCATCTCAGGACCCTGAGATCATGCCCTAAGCTGAAATCAAGAGTCGGATGCTTAATTGACTGAGCCCCCCAGGTGCCCCTGTGCCCCATTCTCTTAAGCTTCTGTTTCTTGCTAGTTGATCTGATAGATAAAATTTGAATCCATTAATGTTGGTATTTAAGGAGCTGTTTAGACATGATCAACACATTTCCACAAATGTTTTTGAAGCCATGACTTAAAGGAGGAAGTCCTGAAGGAAACATTTGGCATTCAGGGGAAGCAGTGAGACCACACTGCCAATACATCCTGTATTCTCTGCCAAATGAAAGTCCTCTCTTGAGTCTTGCCCTAAGAATAAGCTCATGATGAAAGCACTGCAGGCAAAAGTATTTGCTCTGATTCGACCCTTACCCAGACCTCTCTTCCTTCCTCTTAGCCTTAGTAGATTAAGCTCAGTTATTTTCTTGTTGAGCCATTGAGAAGGTAGCACAGAGTGATGGAGAAGGGGCACTGAGTCCAACTTCTAAGGGACTTTGCAGAATAAAGGTGCAGAGTCTTATGCTCTGGGGTCTGAAGGACCTGGTCACTGTCTCCCAGGGCTGGTCTAGGCTCAGGGTTCACAGTCATGGGTGTGTGAGTAGAATTCACTGCCCCTGTAATTTCTGGTTCACCCCATAGCGCAAGGCTGCAGAAGCATTTGGTGATGGAAACATTGCCTGCATTTTCCTTGCTCCCTCCTTAGCACGCAGTCGCCGTTCTCTTGGTCAGGCAGTGCGCAGAGATCTATACTCAGTGCCCATCCTCCCTGACACACCGTCCAGGCAATGGGCAAGAAAGTGGGTCCAGCCACCAGACAAGTGGAGACACCCCTCCCAGCTCCAGCCTTACACTATGCAAAGATTCACAGTTCAGTTCCCAGAAGTCGTCTCTGAGACAGGGGTAGAAGGGTGTTTGTCCCTTAGCGGAGCGTGTTGGTGTGGTTGAAGATTTTCAGGGTTGGTGTCTCCTTGCCTCCTGTGGATTCCCAAAAGGCAGGCGTGGGCCTTTTGAGCACTAATCCTTTACATTATAGAACTTTTATTTTGAGATTTATATTAGCCCTCAGAATATCTAGAAACCTGAAATTATGTGAAAATTTGGTAACAAAGTGTATTTTTCTCCTAGAGTTTTAGTTTTTTTCAGATTCTTGTGTGTGTGTGTGTGTGTGAGAGAGAGACCAAGAAGTTATTAATAAAAACAATAACAACATGTCCTTTTGATACCTCTTTTCACTTTCTGTCCTTTCTCTCATTTTCTAACATTAAAAAAATTAATAAGAAGCACTAACAAATGTCCAGAAATTTAGAGTATCCAAAGATCTCAATGAGTGCTTCTTTAAAAGCCTTCAGAGAGACCCATGAGGTTAGGTAGTATGACCACCACATTTTACAGAGGAGGAAACTGAGGCTCAGATAGGCAAGAAGATGATCGAATGTGGATCCAAGCTTCAACTCAGGTCTTTTTCACTCTGAGGGTGGTTTTTTTCTCACTCTATCCAGAGCTGAAATTGTACAACATCATGCCACTTTATTTGTATCCAGATGCCAAGAAATTGTGTGCATGTTGGAAAAAGTCCGACTAAAGCAATGGACACTCAGTTTATGGTGGGAAAGTGATTTGCTTCCTCTGTAGACAACTTTCCTTTGACACATCTTATAGGGTATGTGTGGGGGGTGGGCAGGGTTCTGCAAGGCTGCTTTTACAGAAGCAATCAAAGGGCTAGGGTGGAAAAATATTCTTACAAAGGAAAGTATCCACGAGTTCTCAGGAATGTCTCCTACCATAGCCAGTCTCTTAATCTTCATCTGTAAAGGGGTCTTGACTGAAAGGAACTTTGCAGCAAAGTTCAAACGGCCACCCACTCACATTTTTCCTAGCCCACGGGCTGTTTCCCTCTCCAGACAACACCGTCCTATGTCATTGCAGTGCTATCTCTTGTGTCGGTGACAGTACCCCAAAGACATTGCTTAGACAGTTCAGGAGTTCACATTTTTATGAAGTTCCTCATTTGCCACCTGTGTTCTTTTTGGACTGGCTTCACATTCCCCAGGTGGCGAGAACAGGCTGCGCGGGACCGGTGCCTTACTGATGGAAAACTAAAATCCCACGTGTGGCCATTCTCGTTCATCTGCATCTGTAATCCGAGGAGTCCTGCCACGTCCTGCATGCGTGCGTGAGCTCTCGCGATCTCCTGGGGCCACAACAACTTCCTGGCACCGCCAGACCCCAGGGTCCCCAGGACTTCCCCCTCCCATGCCCCCACCACTGCCCCCAGGCTCACTTCCTTCTTTTCTGTCCCTGAAGCTTAAGCCTGATGTACAAACACTTGGAATCAGGCTCGTTATGTAAGTTTCCTGGTCCCTGAGCTGGGTGACTCAGCATGAGGTGGTGCCCTGCTCTTTCCCAGCCTGGGGCAGCATGCTAACCAGGGCCAGGTCAGCAGCAAACTGGAATGGAAAACAAGGCCCGCTAATGAGGTCCAGCTGAGCAGCCTTCATTCCTAGTCGTGTCTGGGGAGCCCAGGAAACCCTTGGGAACCATCGGAGGGCCTTTGCCAACGAACCCACAGGAGGAATTCTCCATCTCCCTGCTCACTTCCTGTTCTCTCCTCTTATCGCTTTGGCCAAAGATTACAGAAGATTCGCATTTGGTTCCTCTTTGCCCCGAGGCTGCCACTTTCTGGGTCCCTGTTATAAATCGAATGTTCGTGTTACCCCAAAATTCATAGGGTGAAGCCCTAGCCCTCCAGTGTCATAGTGTTAGGAGGTGGGGCCTTTGGAGGTAATTAGGTGGAGATGAGGTCATTAAGGTAAGAGCCTCCATGCTGGGATTAGTGCCCTCCTAAGAAAAGGAAGAGACCAACGTCTTCCCCTCCACACTCCCCCTTGTGAGGATCCAGCAAGAAGATGGTCACCTGAAAGCCGGGAAGAGGGTCTTCACCAGGACCCCGCTATCCTCGCACCCTGATCTCCAACTTCTAGCCTCCGAAACTGTGAGGAAATCAATTTCTGTTGCAGTCACAAAGTCTGTGGTATGTTGTTAAACTAGTCCAAGCTAAGACAGTCACAGCTAACCTCAGGTCCTAGCGAGGCTCAGGCAGGAAGAGATGCTGGTGCATGAGGATGCACCCTTGGGTGCGGCTCAGCCTGGACCCAAACTCTCTCTCTCCTCCGCCCCAGGTCCCAAGCACAGAGTTGGAAATCAGTTGGAAACACTGCTTATAGAGAGGACAAACTTTGGCACTGAATTTGGGCTTGTGTCTGGCTCGCCCTCATTTCTTTCTCCTGCAAGCATGTCGGTGAGTTTTCTTTCCTTTGCAGGACGGGGACAGGTGCTGGCTTCCTGCGAACTATTAGACTAGGAGCTAGAGACCTCAGATTCTGTAACAGATTTTGCCACTAACACACTAACCAGGTGTTCAGGGTTAGGTGGCAAACTTTCCTCTCTCTGTGCCCCAGCAATTCATCTAAATGACTCCTGCCTTAGAATCACTGCTCATTCTTTAATAAAAATTGTGTGCCGGCTCTGTCCAGTGTTGGGATACGGTGCTAAACAAGACAGCTTGCTAAATAAACAAGCCCCTGCCCTCTTGGAGCCTGCCTTCCAGAGCGAGGAGACAGCCAGGAAAGGCGTAAATAAGATAATTACTGAATGTGGCACGTGCTCTGAGGGAGACAAACAGAATGATGAAATAGAGGAGGGGATATTTATTTAAAAGCCTCCCCCTGCAAGCTGAGAGAAGGCAGGACTGTCAACCAGGCAGAAACTTTCCAAGCAGAGTGATGGGCTAACAAAAGTAAAAATGCTTTACAAAACATATAGACAGCCAGCTACACAGATATCCAGTTTGATGTGAGTTAGACCACCTTCACTCCCTGTGGCTGCTTGCCCCCCCGTTCCCCTGCTCCTCCACAGCCTCCCATCCCCAGTGCTTCAGCTCTTTGTCACCCATCTTCCAGCACATGGCTGGTATTTATGGAGCACCTGCTGAGGGAGAGGGATCCTCCCCTCCTCTGAGCAGGGACTTAGGAAGTAACACGCCCTCCTCCGTGTCTGAGGCCTAAGGAGGTCACTTCTCCCAGCTGTTCGTGTTTGAGTCCATGGTGGCTCCAGTCCATTTTGTGTGTTATTTTGCTCTTCAGCGAGATTCCTTTTGGGAGCCAGTGGGGCTCCAAGCATGCTGTGTTTGTAAATCGATGCCATTAACCACCCAGAGGGGCCATCTAGGGACTGGAATGTTTTAGCATGTGTGTTCTCTCTCTGGACAAATGCCCAGAAGTGTGTGGAGTGGCCATGCAGCACGTGTCCCTCAGGGGACCCCAGCAGCTAAGGTCACTGACTGACCCGCTGAGCCAACCTCAGCACGGCGGGCACAGTGCAGCCTGCTTTAGATTCTGTCTGTGCGCCTTTCCTTAGGGCCAAGGATACTGCACAGGGAGCCGCAATGTCGGGGTTTCCACGTCCTGGGCATGGGGCCCGATCTGCGCTTTTATATCTGTGAGTTACGCCCTCTCGGCTCTACCATCTTCTAGCTGCGTGACTTTAGGGGGGAGAGTGGTTTTCGAACGTCAGCCATCAAAGTTCTCGAAGAGCTGGTGAAAGTGCAGAGTTCTCACATCTGCTGAGTCAGCAGCTCATTGAGTAGAGGTGCAGGAATTTGCATTATTAACAGACATTGAGAAGTGTCTCTCATTGCAAGTAAACTGCAGTTTGAAAAACATGGCTGCTTAATGTGGCTGACTACCAAAGCGCGATCCAGTCAGTTCCTCCCTTACGGGACTCATGGTTCCTCGGCTAGCCTTGAAGCCAACTGCCAGGCAGCGGTCCTGGAGGCAGCACATGTAAGGAGAATGGCTCCCCAGAGGTAGCCCGACACGTCACACAACGCCAGGGCCCAGAGCCTGTGCTCAGTAATGCTGGTTGAATGAATGAGGGGCCCAGTGACGTGGAGAGATGGGAAAGGGAGTTGAGCTAGACTACTCGTATGTGCCACTAGAATGCAAATTCCAGAAGAGTAGGGGCTGTGTTCTTAATGATTCCCAGGGCCTGATATACTCAAAATGCTGAATAAATTAGTGGTACCTCCTACTTCTCTCTCTCCCTCGGGGGAGAGAGAAGGTCCAAAAGCCCACTGAAGTAGACTTACCCTGTCTGAAGGAATTCCCTATTTCCCCAAATATCTAATTTAAACTGACTAACAGAATCAGCATTGCATGACTAAAAACCAAATTCAGGCTAGGACATGAAGGTATTTTTGATACCTAGTGGCTGGCAAACATATCACCTGGGCATAATAAAGTGAATCATACAATTTCTTATATAATAAGAAAAGATGGGGTAATTTATTTCCCTTAAACACCAGGGCCAGAACAGCTGGGCCGTTTGGAAAATTTGCTAAATAACAAAACTCATGACAGACAAAGAAACAGCAAATTGAACTGGCCATGCAAAACCATTTTACACCCATCAGATGGGCAAAAATTAAAAAATATGACAATAGCAAGTGTCAATAGTAGCATGTGGTATAATAAAAACGTTGGCAGACTGCTCGTGATTCAACCCCTTTGAAAAAGAGGGGACACCCCGAAGTAAAGTTGTAAACGTGCCTGCATGCTTTATGACTCAGCAGTTCCGCTTGTAGGGAGGTATGCTATTCTTGCACATGTACAAGACACACATAGAAGAATGCCCATGGCAGCATTGTTTTATAGTCAAACACTTGAAACAAGGGGGTGCGTGGGTGGCTCAGTCGGTTAAGCGTCCAATTCTTGGTTTTGGCTCGTGTCACGATCTCAGGGTCTTGGGATTGAGTCCCCCACTGGGCTCCGTGCTCAGCGTGGAGTCTGCTTGAGATTCTCTCTCTCTCCCTCTGTCTCTGCCCCTCTCACTACTGCTGTTTCTCTCTCTCTCTCAAATAAATAAATAAAATCTTAAAAAAAAAAAAAACCTGAAACAAGCAACCCAAAATAGTAAAATGAAGTGATCACTAATTAAGAAATGATGAGTATGGGGCACCTGGGTGGCTCAGTCATTAAGCGTCTGCCTTCGGGTCGGGTCATGATCCCAGGGTCCTGGGATCGAGCCACGCATTGGGGTCCCTGCTCGGCGGGAAGCCTGCTTCTCCCCCTCCCACTCCCCCTGCTTGTGTTCCCTCTCTCACTGTGTCTCTCTCTGTCAAATAAATAAATAAAAAATCTTTAAAAGAAAAAAGAAATGATAACTATGACTTGTTTGTAATATGATTTACTTTATTAAAAGTTTATGTACGTTTTCAAATGCACATCAACAGTAGAAGAATAAATAAACCAGTAAGTGGATACAATGTCAAACTCTATAAGCAGTAAAAATGAATGAACAGATGAAATCCAACAATATGATGCTAATTGAAAAAACCAAGACATAGAAGAATATATACATCATGATTCCCCTGACATAAAGGCCAATAACAGAACAAACAAAGCAGGGTGTGGAATTTGCACAAAATGTTTTATGATCTTTGTGGATTCTTTTCCTGGAATTCTCATCCCCATGGTATTTAACTTGAAAACTTCTCCTTCTTTCCTTCGGATAGAACTGAAGTCACTTCCTCTATAATGCCTTCCCCAATTGCTCCAGGTGAAGCTATTGCTCCCTATTTCCTGATAAATCCTTGCTTTGCATGTACATTATCATAGCTCTTGTCATACCGTATTGCAAATACTGGCGATGTCCAAGCCAGTTGTGTGCTGGTAACTGGCTCTTCATGGGTAAAAAGAAGACATATAAAGACATGAATATTTTCTCAGTTTTCTGTGCCGTTGACAATAGAGTAGCTACAGATAGGACACGCTTTGAGTTTTTACCCATGTTATTTACACTTCCTTCATAACTTAAGTCTGACAGTCAACAAAACAATAGATCAAGCATGGATTTGTAGCATTTGCCGATCTCCATGGTGTAAATTCCTCCCGTGTAAAAAATTCAGGGTTTTAACATGAAATCATTGAATGAGGAGCTGCAGAGATGCACGGCTACCCCTGTGCTGAGGAACCCTCTTCTACACTTTCATTCATTCAGTCTACAAATATCTACTGAAGGCCGAGACTACAGTAGTGTTCAGGACAGGCAATGTCCTCAACCAGAAGGAAATGAATGGAGCCAGCAATTCACAAATGGAGCCAGCAAAGAACAAGAGGAAGATTGTTGTGAGTCCAGTGAAGGAATTAATAAATAAGGTGGTTGGTGAAATAAATGAGGGGGGATGACCTAGAGAGGCCAGTGAGGGCTTCCCTGAGTTGGTGACATCGAAGCTGTGACCTTCTGAAGAATGAGAACAAGCCATCCTTTTTTTTTTTTTAAAGATTTTATTTATTTATTTGAGAGAGAGAGAATGAGAGACAGAGAGCACGAGAGGGAAGGGGATCAGAGGGAGAAGCAGACCCCCCGCTGAGCAGGGAGCCCTATGCGGGACTCCATCCCGGGACTCCAGGATCATGACCTGAGCTGAAGGCAGTCGCTTAACCAACTGAGCCACCCAGGCGCCCAAGCCATCCTTTTAAGGAGCCAGAAGAAGACTTTTCAGACAGCAGGAACAGCAATGTCAAAGCCTCTGAGGAGACAAAGAGCCTGGGCTATGAGAGGATGAGACAGAGGGCCGAGAGGTAGGAGCATATTCGGTGGTTGGTGCACTTGGCTGCAGTCAGATTGCAGTTGGATTTTACTCTGACAGCAGTGGGAGCTCATGAAGGCAGTCTTGTAGGCTGGTTTCTGTTTAGGGTGCATGGCAAGAACTAAGGATGTGTTCAGCCATCAGTTTTGTTCCTGGGGCTGACCCTTAAAATAGACAAAATCACAGCATTCGATTTCAGGTTGATTCCTTCTAGGGAATACACAATCTCCCTTAGTTCTTGCCATGCTGTGCTGAGAGACCATAGTTTGGGAGACACTGCACAAGATCACACTCCACCTGAACCCCTTTAAAGGGCATCTCTTGGCCAGTCACAGGAAGGAGTCTAGGAGGAGGGATCAGGTTGAGAAAGAGGAGAAGTCAAGATAAGTTGACCTCAAAGTTACCGTGGAAAAGGTAAGGGGCTCCAGGACAATGGTCAGTTCTCTTTCTACACAGAGATCCTGGGCTTCTGAGATAAAAGGCTATTTTTCTAATGAGGAAGGCCTGGTGGACAAACAGATCATTGTCTCCTCGGGGGCCAGAATAAGCAGAGCTAAATAATGGTTTGGAGGCCCCCAAATGAGTATCCATCATATCCTTGAGTGGCTGTGGTGACCTGTGTTCTAAATCCATTCTGGCACAGATATAGTGAAAAGAAGGGCCATATGCAACCCAATGTTCATAGCAGCAATGTCTGCAATAGCCAAACTGTGGAAAGAGCCCAGATGCCCTTCAACAGATGAATGGATAAAGAAGATGTGGTCCATATATACAATGGAATATTACTCAGCCATCAGAAAGGATGAATACCCAACTTTTACAACAACATGGATGGGACTGGAGGAGATTATGCTAAGTGAAATAAGTCAAGTAGAGAAAGTCAATTATCATATGGTTTCACTTATTTGTGGAACATAAGGAATAGCATGGAGGACATTAGGAGAAGGAGGGAAAAATGGGCAGGGGGAATTGGAGGGAGAGATGAACCATGAGAGACTATGGACCTGAGAAACAAACTGAGGGTTTTAGAGGGGAGGGGAGTGGGGGGATGGGTTAGCCCCGTGATGGGTATTAAGGAGGGCACGTACTGCATGGAGCACTGGGTGTTATACGAAAACAATGAATCGTGGATCACCACATCAAAAACTAATGATGTGGGCGCCTGGGTGGCTCAGTTGGTTAAGAGACTGCCTTCGGCTCAGGTCATGATCCTGGAGTCCTGTGATCGAGTCCCGCATCGGGCTCCCTGCTCGGCAGGGAGTCTGCTTCTCCCTTTGACCCTCCTCCCTCTCATGCTCTCTGTCTCTCATTCTCTCTGTCTCAAATAAATAAATAAAATCTTTAAAAAAAAAAAAACTAATGATGTAATGTATGGTGACTAACATAACATAATAAAATAAAATAAAAATAAAATAAAAAAATAAATCCATTCTGGCTACAACAATCCCCAAAGATTCAAACCCGAGGTTAATAAGTGTGAAAAAGCTTTTTTTGCAACGGGTTTGCCACCAGAACACAGGTGTCTTGAAAACCACCGCTCAACCTAAACCAAAATGGGAAAGGAAAAGACTCACATCAACATCGTCGTCATTGGACATGTAGATTCGGGCAAGTCTACCTCTACTGGTCATGTGATCTACAAATGTGGTGGGATCGACAAAAGAACTATCGAAAAATTTGAGAAGGAGGCTGCTGAGATGGGAAAGGGTTCCTTAAAGTATGCCTGGGTCTTGGATAAACTGAAAGCTGAACATGAACGTGGCATCACCATTGATATCTCCCTGTGGAAATTCGAGACCAACAAGTATTATGTGACCATCACTGATGCCCCAAGACACAGAGACTTTATCAAAAACATGATTACAGGCACATCTCAGGCTGACTGTGCTGTCCTGATTGTTGCTGCTGGTGTCGGTGAATTTGAAGCTGGTATCTCCAAGAATGGGCAGACCCATGAGCGTGCCCTTCTGGCTTACACACTGGGTGTAAAACAACCAATTGTTGGTGTTAACAAGATGGATTCCACTGAGCCACCCTACAGCCAGAAGAGACACAAGGAAATCGTTAAGGAAGTCAGCACCTACATTAAGAAAATTGGCTACAACCCCAACACAATAGCATTTGTGCCAATTTCTGGTTGGAACGGTGACAACATGCTGGAGCCAAGTGCTAACATGCCTTAGTTCAAGGGATGGAAAGTCACCCGTAAAGATGGGCATGCCAGTGGAACCACAATGCATGAAGCTCTGGACTGCATTCTGCCACCAACTCGTCCAACTGACAAGCCCTTGCGTCTGCCTCCCAGGACGTCTACAAAATTGGTGGTATTGGTACTGTCCCTGTGGGCCGAGTCGAGACTGGTGTTCTTGAACCTGGCATGGGGTCACCCTTGCTCCAATGTTACAACTGAAGTAAAGTCTGTTGAAATGCACCATGAAGCTTTGAGTGAGGCTCTTCCTGGGGACAATATGGGCTTCAATGTGAAGAACGTATCTGTCAAAGATGTTCGTCATGGCAATGTGGCTGGTGACAGCAAAAATGACCCACCAGTGGAAGCAGCTGGCTTCACGGCTCAGGTGATTATCCTGAACCATCCAGGCCAAGTCGGCGCTGGATATGCACCTCTGCTGGACTGTCACACAGCTCACATTGCTTGCTTGCAAGTTTGCTGAGCTGAAGGAGAAGATAGATCGTCGTTCTGGAAAAAAGCTGGAAGATGGTCCCAAGTTCTTGAAATCTGGTAATGCTGCCATTGTTGATATGGTTCCTGGCAAGCCCCTATGTGTGTTGAGAGCTTCTCTGACTATCCTCCTCTGGGCCGTTTTGCTGTTCGTAACATGAGACAGACAGTTGCTGTGGATGTCATCAGAGCAATGGACAAGAAGGCAGCTGGAGGTGGCAAGGTCACCAAGTCTGCCCAGAAAGCTGAGAAGGCTAAGTGAATATTATCCCCAATACCTGCCACCCCAGTCTTAATCAGTGGTGGAAGAACAGTCTCAGAACTGTTTGTGTCAATTGGCCATTTAAGTTTAATAGTGAAAGACTGGTTAATGATAACAATGCATCGTGAAACCTTCAGAAGGAAAGGAGAATGTTTTGTGGACCACGTGTTTTTTTTGTGTGTGTGTGTGGTAGTTTTAAGTTATTAGTTTTTAAAATCAGTACTTTTTAATGGAAACAACTTGACCAAAAATCTGTCACAGAATTTTGAGACCCATTAAAACAAAAGTTTAATGAGAAAAAAAAAAGTGTGAAAAAGAGAAATTCTTATCTTTATCCAAAGACAGCTTTTCCCAAAGTGTATTCTGAAGACTATTAGTTCCATAGAGTCACGTCATGATGAAAGAGTTCCACGGTCAAATGAAATAAGAGGACGCTGAAAGCCATAGCCCCATCTTGGAGACTCACTGCGCACGTGGGAGAAGTCTTGCAGGCAAGAAATCAGGTTTTTATTGTTCAACTCAGTCTCTGGAAATAAGGCCGAAGAGCATTTTTGCTTATGACCTTCTCTGCTGCACATATTTAGAGCAGCGCTGCCTTTGGATACCTTCTCTCTTCAAAGGGAGGAATTTTGTTTTGTTCAGGATGGAAACTTCACGGGGGCATGCGAGAACAATCTGATACACACACACACACACACACACACACACAGCTGCTTCTAGCCTCAATCACCAGATCGATAGGACAGGAAGCATCTTCAAATGACCATTGCTGTTCTCTTCCCTTCCAGATGTGATGCTGCCTGGAGGTACGGTATTAGTTGCGGCCTGGGTGGGGCATGGGGGTTGCTCTTTAAAGGGGCAGTGAGGGTGGGCAGAAGAGGAGGAGGAGGAAGCTCTGGGAGTAGGGGGCAGGCAGCCAGGAAAGCCCTGGCCTAGTGAGCATCAAGTGGAAATTTCCTCGGGCAATCCTTTTGAACTAAGTGGATTTGAATGTTGCACCCCTGGTTGCCTAGATCCCATGGCTAAGTGACTTTGTCTTCATTTTCCAGTAATGATTAACATTGCTGTAGTCACTGCAGTTCGGGGCCGTTTGTCTAACTGTGGTGATGGAAACAAGGAGGAAGCTTCTCCCCACGTGGCTCAGCAAGGTCTGCTTTCCACGTCTGACTGTTGGTGGGAAGAGGGGGGACATTCAAAGATTCCTGTGTTTGGAAGGATTGTTCAGCCTTTCCTTAAATCAAACACTTCTCAGTGTCTTGTATTCTTTGAACAAAACACCAATTTGGGGCTAATGGATGATGTTTTCATTATTCATCCTAATGAAACTGTAATGATGGTATTTTTAGGTCAGGAAGCAGAAGTCAAGAGGCCCACATCTTTCTGGCGCAGGGGCTGGGAAGGATGTGGTATCTTATCTCCTGATCCATTGGAGACCTCTGATGCCACCTGGCAAGTTGTCTGGGTCCCACATTTCACTTTGAATAAACAAGTTGGATCTGATAACTAAGTGAGGTCAAAGACTCATGGCCCTGGGATGGGGGGCCACTTACAGAGCTCCTGCATCACAGAGAGGCCACTCTATCCCCCATGCCTAGCCCCCGAGCCACTCTAAAAAGCATGGCTTTGTCCTGAGGTTTTAATTTTGTTTGTTTTCAAAAGATTTTCTTCCTTCCTTCCTTTTCTTTCTTCTTTTCAATGAAAAGGGAAAGGACAACAAAGTATCACTCCTTTGAGAGAGGTAACAATAGAAAGCCATCAGAATCTGCACCTGGGAGTAAGGGAAGCACTCCCTTTCCCATGACACAGTGCACATCACAGAATGTCGAACAAGGAGCGACCTTAGGGATTGTTCTGACCCAACCCCTCAGAGAAGATGGAGGCCCAAAGGGGAGGCTCCTGCTCAGGACTCTTAACCACAGCACTGCCTCTTTCTACCCTTTCATGCTACAAGTGAGCGGTATTTATTATGGGATTTCCTGAGTTCTGCTGGAGCTCTCTCTGAAGCATAGCGTGATATGGCACTTTTTGGAACCTTTAGCAGGATCCATCTATCAGCATGCTGGTGAGGACTTGGCCACCTTGGTTGTATTCGTGGGTTGAGGTAGAGATGAGAACGGCTGCTTATCCTAAAACTAAAGATACTGAAAACATGCTTGATGCTTTTCTGAACACTGAATCACAATTAGTTTGCCAAAATTAGACTGTATGAGACTTTTATGATGGAGAGAGAGGGAAACTGAGCAGGGTGTGGAATACCGCCGGCTGGGGAGACATATCAGGACTTGGACATCACTTGAAGCCCTGGGTAACTCCATTTCTCATGAGGTGATGGCCAGGTGTAAATTCTGGGCCCCTCAGCCATGCTGCGAAAAGTAGATTCCTACAAAGGATGGCCACTGTGTAATTCAGGGCCTGCCGCTGAAACAAATCCCATCTCATTCCTCCTATAAGGGCGATCTCCCCGTTCATAGTTTTATGTCATTTGATGCTATGGAGCCACTGATGGAGAGCATGATAATGTCTCTTCTAGATACTTTGTTCCTTATTCTTGTGACAGAGGGAAATTCTATTATACGGACATTTTTATGATTGGCAATATTATCAAGTATCAATTATTTATAAACCATGTTTTTAAAGTTAGTATGTAATGACAGAAACTGTTAATTATACCTATGCTATGCTAATAAAAATAATCTTTAATGTGGCATATAGGGATAGACACAGAAAGAGAGAAAGTATGGAGTATAGAGACAGTGAGGACAATAGCAAGGAAAGGGAAAGCGACATGGAGGGACACAGGGAGTTCTGCGGGTGATGGTGTATTGCTGTTGGGGTCTCTGAAATCTCTAAATCTTGGCCATGTCTTCATGGAATCACATATGTTGTGTTCTCTGGATCCAGAGTAATGACTTGAGCTATGAATAGGAATGAGAAAGCAAGGGAAATTGCATTTCCCAGAGTAAGTGTGTGAATATATGGTTCACAGCCTTGGAGTATGTCCCCATGACTGGACCAACTCATGCTGGATAGAATCCGACTGGACCCATCCCTCACTTACGTTATAAAGAAGGGTGGCCGTCAGGGACATGGGATTGCTAAGGACATAAAGACCACCAAATGCTAGTGTTGGGAGGACTTTGAAGGTCATCTGGTCTCTTCTGTTGCCTTTTAGCTCTCAGACAAGGAGTGAATTGTTGGGGAGGAAGGGCAGGGGGATGGAGTGTTTGCCTCTGATTTTGTCCTAAATATCCCAGAAATGAAGATGATGTCCTGGCCACCAAGATGCTATCCATCTATTCTAGTGTTTAGTTTTATTTATTTAATTTATTTTTATTTTTTTAAAGATTTTATTCATTTATTTGACAGAGAAAGACACAGCGAGAGAGGGAACACAAGCAGGGGGAGTGGGAGAGGGAGAAGCAGGCTTCCCGCCGAGCAGGGAGCCCGATGCAGGGCTCGATCCCAGGACCCTGGGATCATGACCTGAGCCGAAGGCAGACACTTAACAACTGAGCGACCCAGGCGCCCCTCTAGTGTTTAGTTTTAAAGGAACCCCAGTAAATGGATAAGAGCGATTCATATTATTGAGGGCACATCATGGTGTGAGCTGAGCACCTGCCATGCATCTTACCTCATGTAATACTCATAGAAGCCCGAATGAGGAATAACACATGGAAATGAGGGATAACTTACTCTAGACCACAGTTAGCAAGGGGCAAAGCTAGGGGCTCAAGACCAGGTTTGCCTGATTTCATACTTCAAGCTCTTAACAGTACTATTTTATGCCCATTATGAAACTCCTACTATTACGAAATGGTTCTCTTTATATGTTGAATAATTGGCTCTGATTTATGGGTCAAAAGACATTGCCCTTACAAATAATAAGAGGTTCATTATTAGGGTTGCCAGATTTAGCCAATAAAAATAAAGAGTACCAAGTATTTTTGAATTTCAGATAGATAATTTTTTAGTTTAAGTAATTTTAGTATAAGTGTGTCCCAAATGTTGCGTGGAATCTACTTAACACCAAAAAAACTATTCTTTGTTTGATCTGAAATTCAAATTTCCTGGACATCCTGTATCTTATCTGGCCTCCATCGTCATAATGAATGAGACCAAGCTGGTGAGTTCAGTCCCTTTGGAGGCCACCTGTTACTCTGTTCCATGGTTGACCCCTCCCTACTGGGAACCTCTTCCTGTAAGGCTGCTGTGAACCCCTTTAGTCCCATGGTCCCTCAACGTCTATGTCTATCATAGACTATATTCTAATTTGTTTATATTAAGATATTTTTACTATTAAATGGTTGATACATACAGACGAATATATGCAACAACTGGTGGGTCAAAGGTTATAGGAATGTTCAGCATTAAAGATAAAGCCCACTGTTTCCCAAAATGATGGTGCAAATATTATTCTCCTGTCGGTGTACACGAGTTCCCTGTGTTCAATATCCTCACTGCCATAGGGTATTGTCAGACTTTTTAATTTTTGCTTTTATAGTGGGTGTCAACTGCGCTCTCACTGTGATTTCAATTTGCATTTCCCTGATTTCTAAGGAGGTTGAGCATCTCTTCACAAATTCATTGTCTCTTTGTTTTTTCAGATGTCTGTTTGAATTCCAGCTATGTGCTGGGGTTTAAAAGTCCCTTGTTTTAAGGAAGATACTCAGAGATAGTAACTTGGGAAAAGATTAAGCAGAGAAGGGCCCAGACAGAGTGTACATTGCCCCTCAGCGAGCAGAGTAAGTAAACTATGCTTTGTCTAGAGCACTCCCGGAAGCCTGGAAACCCTTTGGTGCCCAACCAACACTTAGCTCCTCCCTCCTGGCAGCCAGGTGTTGTGGAAAGAATTTCCGAGCCAGATAGACCTGGACTTAAGTTCTATTTCTTAGCTGTGCAACTGCAAGTTAGTTTCTTTCTCTGAGTGTCTGTTTTCTTATCTGTAGAATTGGTAGGGGAAAAAAATGTGCCTTGCAGCGATGCTGTGGGATTCAACAAGACAGCAAGTGAAAAGACTGCCAGCTAGGGGCTCAATCAATGTTGCTTTCATTCAAGCTTTCTTTCTTTCTTTCTTTTTTTTTTTTGTAGGCTCCACGCCCAGCGTGGAGCCCAATCTGGGGCTCAAACTCATGACTGTGAGATCAAGACCTGAGCTGAGATCAAGAATCAGACACTTGAATGAGCCACCCAGGTGCCCCTCTTTCACGCTTTTTTTGTACTAAAGAACTGACTAGAAGAAAAACACCTCAAGGCAACCAGTATTCTGTTCCATTAGAATAAAATTGCCAGGAATTTTCCATTTAAGATCTTATTTATGACAAAGAGAAGCCCAGGGTTTTTCCTAGAATCAAAAGAGTGGCTGGATTTTGGAGGCAATCTGACTGGAGGACTCCTTTCCTGGCCATACTGTGAAGAGATCATTGGAGAGCTGTCCACTGCAATCCCCACACACCTTCAGAAGGAGAGTCCACAAGCACCCAGATAGCGACTCAGTGTCTGACAATCCTTAGAGAGTTCAGAGTTCTTCCTGATACCTTGCTTGGAATCTCTCTTGCTTCAGCATAAACTGTGTTCTTTTTTTTTTTAAGATGTACTTATTTTAGAGAGAGAGAGAGTGCATGAGCACAAGGCGGGGAGGGGTAGAGGGAGAGAATTTTCAAGCAGACTCCCTGATGAGCATGGAACCCAACTGTGGGGCTCAGTCCCACCACCCATGAGATCATGACCTGAGCGGAGACCAAGAGTCGGACCCTCAACCAGCTGAGCCACCCAGGTGCCCCTGTTCTTTTCTTTTTATAGTAAGGGAGTATGGCTGTGAGACAGACATTTGAACTACACAGCGGCATCCTGTTGCATTAAAGTCCTGCCATCACTGGCCTGGTTCACAAGTTATTATATTATAGGAGGTTGGGCCTAGGCCTGAACTCTGAATTCACAGGAGAGAAAACTAAGGCCTGAGAGGTCCAGCACCCGGCTAGGATATGACCACAGCTAGGAAGGGCAAGAGCTGGGTTTCAATTCAAGTCTTCCAAGCTGCAAATTTAGGATTTTTTTTTTTTTCCTGTTCCCTTTCACTCAGGATCTCCTTTTACTGGACATGTGTCCAAAGGTGACCCAGAATCCTTCGGGCATCTCCAAGGGCCAATTTCAGATGTCTTAGCCCGGAAGTTAGAAGACCCTAGCCTCAATCTTGGTCCTTTTCAGAAGAGCTCTTCGGGAGAATGTGTGACATTAGAGTTTTTGTTTATGTGCTTTTGAGGGATACTAAGTGTCACAGATGAAGCAGGAATATCCTTTGGAAATTGGAGTCTTTGCATGGGAAGATTCAATTTATCTGTATCTGTATCTATACACACACACATATATATACGCACATTATATATGTATAAGGGAGAGAAGAGTTACATGTATATATAAATATATAAAATGTAAAATATAAATATTTTATAAATACTATAAATAAAATATAAATTTATAAATATTTATAAATAGCAACACAAAATAAAAATATATATGAATATATGTTTTATGGAGAGAGGAGTTATAACTTTTACCCAATTCTTTTTTTTTTTTTTAAGATTTTTATTTATTTATTTGACAGAGAAAGAGAGAAAGGGTTCACAAGCAGGGGGAGAGGCAGAGGAAGAGGGAGAAGCAGACTTCCCGCTGAACAGGGAGCCCGATGTGGGGCTCGATCTTAGGACCCTGGGACCATGACCCAAGCGGAAGGCAGCCACTTAACCGACTGAGCCACCCAGGCGCCCCTTACCCAATTCTTTTTAAAGATTTAATTTATTTGAGAGAGAGGGAGAGCACGAGTGGGGGAGGGGCAGAAGGAGAGGGAGAAGTAGACTCCCTGCTGAGTGGGCAGTCTGAGGGCAGAAGGAGAGGGAGAAGTAGACTCCCTGCTGAGTGGGCAGTCTGACCGGCCTGACCTAGCGCTCGATCCCAGAACCCTGGGATCATGACCTGAGCCGAAGGCAGATGCTTAACCGACTGAGCCACCCAGGTGTCCCAACTTTTACACAATTTTCAAAAAGAAGTCCAGGACCTAAAAAAAAAAAAAAAGGCTAAATAATTCATGATTCATTCAGTCAGCAAATATTTTCCAAGCGCTTACTGTATGTGAGGTACTCAACTGAGTCCAGAGAATATAATAGAAATAAAATAAATGTGATCCCTACCTTCATGGCATTTACATTATGGTGAGAGAGGCAAATAATAATCAATAAGCAAATAATAACAAATGAAATAACACCTTAGGACAGACTGAAAGAAAAAAAAAAAAAACAAGTTAAGAACTACTGATCTAACTAGACTGCATTTCTCTCCGGACTTTATTTTTTACCTTTCTTCTCCTAAGAAAGTCAAACCCCTCCAGAAACAGACTCAGTTTCAGAAATAGACTGTTTAACTTCTCAGTTGTAATTTGAAGGCGTGTAGTTAAGTCCCTAAATCCTCTGACCCTCCTTCCCTTGAATATGGCTGCTTTGTGCAGTCAGGCTGATTAGATTAACCCTTCATTCTTCCCTGCCTCCCGGGCAGGCAGGATAATTCCAGGTCTCTAGACATGAAAGACAAGTCTGTTTGGCCAGGAACAGCAAAGTACTTCCCCTTGCAGAATCTCCCTCCTGATTACCACTGCTGCTTGAGCAAGAATAAATGATCTGAAAGCTCCAGAAAGACAAACGACCAAGAAGTGCTGGCAAATTTTAGAAGTCTGTGGATTCTCATAATGAGGATATTGTTCAGCATTTTCTCTCAGATCAGGTTTTTATTCATTGCTGAGTGGATTTTTATATGTGCACCTCTATTGTTTAAAAATGCAAGTGATTTATACCACCCCACTCCCGCCCCATTTTCAATCCTTAATAAACTCGCAGAACAATGTAACATTGTGCAACTAGAATTGTTGCTATTTTTGAATTGGTGTTGTCCTAAATTCACCTAAGGAGGTGGGCAGTAGAAAGAAGGGGACCTGTTGAAAGACTTACAACCCAATGGCAAAGTTGAAATTTGAATCTAGGAAATCTGATTTCTGGGTCTCTGCTCTCCAGGCACTGATTAGATCCAACGGCCTTGCTCAAATTACACATGCATGCGCACACAATATTATCAGAATGCTGTGGGGTCAGTTGATTAGAATTTTCAGTCCTTACTAATTCTAGGGAAAGTGTCATACCACCGACTGAAGGGCCAGTTCTGATTTGGAGAAAAGACTCTGTCAATTAAACATGAGAGCATGGTTGTAATATCTTGAAGTGAAAACAAAACACAAGTAAATGGGAGGGGGAAAAAGCTATTGGGTAAGGTTGTGGATATCACTCGGAGGGTGAATAATGAAAGGTTAATCATGGCGTACAATTAAGGTTACCAGGTCAGGATCTAAAGTCCTGTTGGTTGTCCAAACGGGCCTGACTGATCTGGACTCAGTTAATGGCTTCTCTCTTCCATTACTTTTCTTCCTACCTTCATCTTCTACTCCATTTCTCCCTCCTATCCATTCATATCTTGGGTCTGGTGGGGAGGTGACATCCCTTTCCCCTGAGAGTCTCTTGGGGAAGGGCTTCAGGTCATGGTATTCTATCTTAGCAATGAATTAGCTTTTGGGGTCTCCTTTGCACAACATTGCCCTCTTCAGGCCCCCAGTAAAGGCATGGACAAGTGTCAGAAAAGGAAACAGGTGGAGAGAAAGTCAGGCTTCCTTCCCCGAGAACTACTGACTATTCCCGGAAAGCCAGCCCCAAGGTTTATGCCCATTGCCGAGAAGGTATCAAGGCACAGAGTGAAACACATTAGGGACAGTGTCCTCCCATGTCTTAAGTCTGTGCAGCCTCGGTGCCTGGGCTGGGGAGCAGAGAGGGGGTGCTGTCTTGTGCTGGGAGAAGCTTACATGAACAGGAGATTCTTCCTTCACAGTTACTGTGACTCAGTCAATTCCAGGATTTAAGCTCAGGCCCCCTTAGGCATAGTATTCAGTTCTCTTGGGAAATGCCATCCACTGGGGATACTTACTTCGAGGCAGCAAAGATGCTATTAGTTCTATTTTGTGTAGTTGCTGTGCAGATGCCTCCTATTCCCCTCGGCCCAGGCAGCAGGGAGAAAGGGTAGGAGTCAGGCATTTGCCAACGTCGGTTCACCCTTGTTGTATGTTCTGCCTGTTACCCCAGCTCACTGACACCCCGCCCCCACTCCCCTGACCCCACACATGCACACTCAAACCCTCCCTTAGTTTTCAAGCCATGACAAGGTTTAAATGCTTATGTGAATTTCATATACAGTCCGGTCTTTGTATCAAGTGTACTAAGCCTCAACATTTGCCTAGAGTAAATAAGGAAGTGCTGTTAGGAAATTCATGCCTTATGATCTTATTGGCATCTTAAACTAAACCACTACCTTTTGTTATTATAGTTGTTTTTTACCGCAGTGCACAGAAAGCTTCCTTTTCTGACTCCTTCTTTTGAGTGTATTGTTGGTTGACACTCACCCCTAGAATAAATTTCTACCCTTTTCCCAATCAGTGGGACAAATTCACATGCCAGTTTAGGCTGATTCACCTGCCCAATGCTGTGAGTGACTTAAATAGGACTGCCTTAACAGCACTTCTTGGGCCCAAGTACACAGGCACACTCTGAATGTGGTCCTGGCACAGGAGCTCGAAATCCACACCATGAATGTGGTCCTGGCACAGGAGCTCGAAATTTCTTTACCGACTTGAGGAGGACATAAGCATAAGCGGACATAGAGGAGGGGTGCATCTGCTGGTTTGAAATCCTGGAGACAAATTCCTGTCCAATGCCTGGTAAAGCTGGTTTTCTGGCTGAAGTCTCAGGGAGACCAGACATTCTTGGGATGTGGGTTATAAAAGCTGGGGCTAAGGGTGAGGAAGTGGGGAGCAAGCCATGTGCTCAAGACAAAATTGTAGGTGACGTTCTTGATGTTTTCTCTCCTTCTCACCCCTCATAGCCAGTCTGTGAGCAAGTCCATCCGTCCCACCTTCAACGTGTGTCCTGAAGTCCCTTACACCTGTTTACCTTTACTATCCTACCCCAGCCAAGCCTCTACCTTCTCTCACCTGGTCAACCAGATAACCTACTCCTCCTCCTCTGAGTTTTTGTGCATCTTCTCTTGCTGCTTTCTTATTCATTCTTCAGGCAGAAGAGGGAGAACTCTTTCACAGTTGCACACTGGATCACAGCACGTCCCTGCTTGAATCCCTTCATCAGCTCTCCATTGTTCCTGGAATTACATCAAGTTCTGTGACAAGGCCTGCAAGCCCCACGTGCTTTGGTTCTGGCTCACCCCTTAAGCCTTCCCACAGCACCCTCTTCCGCGATCATTGTTCCCGGGCAACACTGGAGAACACTCCCAGGCAAGCATTCGGGTGCCTTGGGGCCTCTGTTCTTACCGTTCTCTCTGCCTGGATCGCTCTCGCACATTTCTTCACCTGGCTGGTCCATTTTTAGGTTGCAGGTACACATTCGAAGGCTTCTTCTGTGAGAGGCCCCAGAAGACTTCCTTATCTAGGTAGCAACACTTCCCATCCCTACTCCTCAGTTGCTAGCTCAGCACCGTTATTTTGCTGCTAGCATTTATCATAATCTAAAGTCACCGTCTTTATTAATCTTTCTTTATCTTCTAACCTTCCCACTCATAAAAGGACAAGAGACATTTCTATCTAGATCTGCGCTGTGCAGTATGGCAGCCAGGAGACCCACGTGTGGCTGTTGACAACTTGATATGCAGCTAGTCTGAGTGGAG
The DNA here is from genome assembly GCF_002201575.2 of Neomonachus schauinslandi. NCBI lineage: Eukaryota > Metazoa > Chordata > Mammalia > Carnivora > Phocidae > Neomonachus > Neomonachus schauinslandi. The sequence continues at coordinate 42,532,428 of NC_058408.1, read as the reverse complement.
ATGTGCTTCAAGTATGAAATACACACCAGATTTCGAAGATTTCAATATGAAAATATCATATTGATACATTCATACCGATTGCATGTTTGCTAGGGTAATATTTTGGGTATATTAAGTTAAATAAAATATATTCTAAAATCAATCACATTTTTTTTGTGTTTTTAGTTTTTAGTGTGGTTACTAAAATTTCTAAATGACGTGCATGGCTCACCTTATATTTCTATTGGCCAGTACTAACCTGGGTCACCATTACTCTCCTCGGTGTGCATCAAATATTTCTTTGCCCGGTGGTTGTTTATTTGCTTCCACTTTCTCTTTGAAATTTGTCAAAGATGAGTGGCTTGTAGGATTGTCAACTGTTCTTCATTTCCTTGTTCTATCTGTTGCTCTACATTAGGAGAAAGACAAATAACACTCAATACCAGTAACATCAACAGAAGAAGCCCCCCGAGCCCTCCAGCCCCTGGCAGCAAGCTGCGGAAGGCAAACCACGGATAGAGAGGGAGTGGGTAAACCCGGATGGTGGCAGAATGGAGTGAGCAAGTTTCAGCAGCTAGAGATCTTCCCTTAGGCTGGGGCAGTGGTTCTCCCAGAACCGCCTTGACACAGGTAATAAATCAAGTAAACAAGGCACAAGGTTGCCGGAACCCATCTCCGTCAGTCCGAGTGTGACTCTCCTATAACCTGTGAGCCGATGCCGGCGAGGAAGTCTTCTCATTCACCAGCTCACATCTTTCTGCTTGTGTGGTGGGGGAATTGCAGAATTTGGAGAGTCGAAGTGGGCAGGGGGAGGGATAGAACTCAGGGGTTTGGAAGAAGCCTCCTGAGTTTTCTTTTTCCCCCCAGCTCTCCTTTTAGGGACTTCTGGAGGCAGAAGGGGATTAAAACGCCAAATTAGGGAAGAGGTAAAAACTCATAGCTAACTCACTGGCTGGGTTTGTCTGATTAATCCTGGGGAGCTTGGGTCGCGATTCAATCCAACAAAATTTACTGGAGTAGGGAGAGTTAAATAAGGATTTGAAGCCAGAGACTCTATCCCCATTCCATGGGTAGTGGGAAGCAATGAAACAGGGCTAGAAGCCGCTTTGTTCTGGGAATATAAGAGCCCCCAGGGCAGGTGGAGTTGGCCCAAGACTTGCTCCCTTCACAGATCTGAGTCTTCTATTTTAGCTTTACTTTCTTCTGGCTCCACTCACTCATTCTTTTATTCCACAAATATTGGGGACCTACCACATGTTAGCCCTTTGCTAGCACTATGCGTTGAGTACAACACTGAACAAGATATAGAAGATCTCCAGCTTCTTGAAACTTACATTCTAGTTGAAGAGCAGACAGCTGAAAAGTAAACAATGCAGTACTGGAATTACTGGATTATATGGCATTTATCCAAAGAAAATGAAAGCACTGATTCGAAAAGATACATGCACCCCCATATTTATTGCAGCATTTTTACAAGTGCCAAGATATGGGAAGTAGCCCAGGTGTCCATGGATCGACGAATGGATTAAAAAGATGTGATATATACACAATGGAATATCACTCAGCCATAACAAAGGAGGTCTTGCCATTTGCAACAACATGGATGGATCTAGAGGGTATAATGCTAAGTGAAATAACTCGGTCAGAGAAAGACAAATACCATATGATTTCACTCATGCAGAATTTAAGAAACAAAGAAAAAAAAGAGAGAAACAACTGAAAAAAACAGACTCTTAAGTACAGAGAAGAAACTGGTGGTTTCTAGAGGGGAGGCGGGTGGGGGGATGGGTGAAAGCGGTGAAGGGGAAAGCGGTGAAGATATGGTACACTTATCATGATAAGCACTGAGAAATGCACAGAATTATAGAATCACTATATTGTGGACCTGAAACTAATATAACACTGTATGTTAATTATACTTGAATAATAACAAAAAAAGAGTAAACAAAGCAAATGTAAACTGAGAAGTTCTGTGAAGCAATCAATGAGTGCCAGTGAGCAAGAAAGTCCTCTTTGAGGAAGTGACATTTAATTCCAGATCTGGAGAGAAGGATTACTCACTGTCTCTTTCACATCTTGTGTGAGATTTTATGTGTGCATTTATTCATTTATCAAACATTTACTGAATGCCTTTAATGGTCAGGCTTAGTGTTGGGTAGTACACCCCCCCCCCCCCCCCCAAAAAATGAATAAGTCAAGGACTCTGCCCCAGAGAAGTTCATACTCAAGTGGAGGAGACCGACAAGTCAACAAGAAAGTGATTGCAGGGTAATTTGATACAGTGGAGCTAGATGATCTCTAAGGGGCATTCCTATGTCTAAACATTCTATTGTCTAGTAAGTTCTTACTGTATGTTTAGTACTTTGGGGATGCTCATTCTCTCCAAGGATCTTATAATCGAACCGATGGCATGCATATTGGAAAATTTCATATCTCAGAAACCAGGCTATAGCAAATTATTCATATGTTTTCAGTTCAGCCCCTATCTACTTGGCTTGTAAAAATCCATTAGGTCTAGCACCTCTCCCTTATCCATTTTTGGATCCCATCTAGTCAATGGAAGATGGGTGTGCACTCTTTCCGCCCCCCTCCCACCAGGGTCCTGTGAGACGGTCTGGAATTAAGATTTGGGGACCATCCATCTATTAAGGCTTTGAGCAAGATGCCTCCTGAGAGGCTCAGCTACCGTGTCTGCATCTATATAAACTGAGGTCTACTCCGAGGTGTAGGGAAGCCGAGAGATATCACACTTGAAAATTAGTTGATCTTGTAGAAGCAAAGCCATAGTGAGGTTGCTCTTTCTATGGACTTCTAGAGCTGCTGACTGTCTTCTGAGAAATTACAGATATTGCCTTAATATCTTTAAGCAGGGAAGAAAGTGCTTCATTTGAATAATGGTGGGTGGTTCCCCCATTTCCTCCTTTTATCCCTTCTCTGTAACAATCTGCAATCCCAACCACTCCATCCCTCTGATTTTTTGCAGAAATCGCTTCCACTAAATTCCCCAGTGACCTCCATTTTGCCAAATCCATATCCACTTGCATCTGTGGAGGATCGACATCTCTTGAATTTCTGTCTTCCCTTGGCTTTTGGGGATACCTTTCTTCCTTGGTTCCCCTCCTGCGTTTCCAGCTGCTCATCTTTTAATCTTCACATCTTTTGGCTGGACTTTGAAATGGATATAACTCGGCTTTCTCCTTTTCTCACTCTATTTACAAGTCTTGGGCATCAATAACTAAGATCATAGCTTCAGCTACCATATAGACATGGACTGGGCTCTCAAAACCGTATCAGGCTCTTATCTCTCATTTGACCTTTAGCTATATGTCTTAAACTGCCTGCTAGAACTCCATTGGACAAACTCAACCCCTAAACTAGTTCTATTATCCCTGTCTTGGGAACCAGCATTACCAAGAACCTATGGGCTATTTAGTTTTTTTTTTTTTTTTTTTAAGATTTTATTTATTTCTTTGACAGAGAGATACACAGCGAGAGAGGGAACACAAGCAGGGGGAGTGGGAGAGGGAGAAGCAGGCTTCCCGCCAAGCAGGAAGCCCGATGCGGGGCTCGATCCCAGGACCCTGGGACCATGACCTGAGCCGAAGGCAGACGCTTAACGACTGAGCCACCCAGGCGCCCCTGGGCTATTTAGATTTATGTTCTCTGTCATAGTATTCATTCAATGGTGATATATTGATCCCTTACCAGATCCTAGGCCTTAGGCCATGTGCTGGGAGTACACAAGGGACTGGGCACTTAGAGACGGGTAAACAATCAGAAAAATACACTGTAGGACATCATCAGAGGAGTAAGTGCAAGAGTAGAAGAGCATACAAGATGCACGACGTAGAGAAAGCACAATAGAGGGACTGACTGGGAGACAGAATCTGAGGAAAGTCTTCCTTAATGCAGTGATACGACATGGCCTTCCAAGTGGCTTCAAAACTTATCCTTCTATTTAAGTTTTCAGGTCAGTTATGTGCATGGACTAGCAAATTCACAAATAAACTTGTTTAAATTTACAAGTAAATTTGTTTATCCACCTGTGTGTCAAAAACCAAAAGTAAGTGTACAAAGCTTTAATACATGCATCATCTATGCTTTTTGTGTCCAGAAGTTTGAGTTTAGCTTATTTCCAGGTTTGCTTGGTAGACAAAGGAACAGATACCTTACAAATATGCTATGATGATTAAAGATATAAAAATATACTATAACATATGTTGAATATGTTATATATTAGAATATATTATTATATATTATATATTATTATATATCAAAACATATATATTTACAAAGATAATTAGAGGGAGCATATACAGCCTTTTGCTCTATAAAAATGCCATGATGGCCGTATTTGCCAGGTTTAGGTACCATCCCTTTTGAAAGACAAATGGGAATGGGATCTCCATGACAGGCAAGGAAGATAGGGTATTTCGACGTTGAGAATAGCATGAGTACGTGAAACCAAATAGCCTATCTGAGAAAACAAAAGCAGAGTGATATTGATGGGGTGGGTGTAGAGGCAATAAGGGGTCTGTATGATAATAAGAGCAGTAACAGCTACAATGAACGAAGTACACTTTACCTACAACACCGCTAGTGCTTCATGCGCCCTGTGTTATTATTCACATGCTACAGCAAGAAACCCGAGAGGCTACGTATGTGATACGGCTTAGCTAAAATTCACCCCCAGGATTCCTCGACTCCACAGCCTACATCCTACACAGGTCCTTTGCCATGCGCCCTGCTGCATGTGGGCGGTGCTAAAATATTCTTACCTCATGGAGTTCTTACTGTAGCGCAGGGTGGCGAAGCCTGAATGTGGTGGGTTGGGTGGGGAGGGGAGATGGCCTCGGCACCTGTTTGCTGGGGCAGGAAGTAAGAGGAAGCCACCTTAGCCACAGCTGGTGGTGGGCTGGGTCTTGCCCAGTAGAGGAAGCTGCTGCCTCTGGGTGGTGTACGGTTCTGAGGTTAAGTCAAAGGAGTTTTATTTCCCTAATAATTCTTTCCCTTGGCTTCCCACACCCTCCTAACCAGTTTCCTTGCCACCCTCCTTCTCTCTGCAAATCATCTTTAACACCATCTAAATTTGACCTCCCTCACTTCCCTACTTAATGAAATTCTCCTGCAGATCCTCATTGCCTTCAAGATAAAGCCCAATTCTTCACGGTCCTTTGCTGGCACACAAAATGCTTCCTGGAGAGGGTCCTGCCTACCCACTTTGGCTCTTGGCTCTGTCTCCCGCCTGTAGCTAGGCTCCCACACTCCATGGTCTACTAGTAGTCCCACACCTCATGTCTTTCCAGGTCCTGAAATTCCTGCCTGAAATCCCTGCCCTAATCTACCTGGAACTGTCTCAGAAAACTGGCTTTTCCCCTAAGCTACATGCAAACTCCTCTACCCCCCATACCACCACAACTACAACCACATTCTTTGAAAATCTACCTACTCTTCAGACTGGTGCACATACCACCTCCTCCAGGAAGCCTTGCCTGACTTCCTCAGGCTAAACTAAAGGCCTCTCTTTTGTTCTCTCAGCATCCTTTATATACACTTTGCTATCTATGCACTTGTTATTACTCCCTTCTAATTGGGAGTTAGGGTCAACTCCTAGCCTGGCTCTGCCTACTTGACCTACTTGACTTTGGGATAAAGCCCTTACTACCTGACCGTAGGCAAGTTACTTAATCTCTCATACCTCAATTTATTCATCTATAAATGGGGGTGAAAATAATCTCTACCTTTTAAATATACTATGAAGATTAAAGGTATTAAAATGTTAAGAATATATTATAACATATATTAAAATATATTACATATTAGAATATATTATTTCATATTATAATTATATATCAAAACACAGTTAAAATATAGGTTAAAATGCTGTCTACAATGACTTGCATAGTGTAAACACTAAATAAATGTCACTGTTATTATTCTGCCTATTATTATTGCTCATCCATACTAGACTCTTAATGCCTTGAGGGCAGTGATTTATTCAATATTTAGCCTACTACCTGGCATTTGGTGGGCATTTAGTAGATATTTGGTTCTATATCTCTCTTCCTTTTTCATTGTTGGCTTTGCCACTTCAGGTCCTGAAGTCTGAATTTTTTTTTTTTCTTTTTAAAAATTAAGATGAGAAGAAAGGGAAACAAAGATATTTGCATTTACATCTAGAGATTTTTCAGCCTTGGGCCATCATCCAGGCCCCAAGTGACTGCAGGAAGATGTTATTTCTAAAGATAAGAGAGCATTGGCACCTACCCCAGTCTTTCCCACCGGTCCACCTCCCTTGCCCCTCACAGAGATCCCTTCCTGCCTTTACTGCCTCTTCGGCCACTCCTGGGATCTTTGAAGATTTTCAAAGAATATGGTCATAGTGGTGGTGGTATGGGGAGAAGAGGAGTGTGTATGTAGCTTAGGGGGTGGGGGAAACTGACTTTCTGAGACAGTCCCAGGAGAGATTAAGAAAGATGAGGTTGTATATTTTCCCTAAGGGCCTGGAGGCTTAGAAAACTTTATCTGAACAGGAGTATCCACCTGATCCTGTAAGGCAGAGGGAGTGATCACTCCTGTTTTTGTTGAGCATTTGAAGTCCTGAGAATAGGGAGTTCATTCATCAGATAAGGGCTCAGGGTGCGTGAGGAGCTGGACTAGATGAAGTATTTACTGTGACTCTATCTTCCAAATCAATCTAGTATTAACTACGGCACAAAAGAATTGTTTAAATCCTGATTTGTGATTTTATTTATGTAAAAGATCATGCAAAGATATAAAACAATGAAATCACTTTGAATGAACTGTCTTGATTAAAGACTCTAAGTACACAAAAGGAAAAAGTGCAGTTAAAAACATATTAATGTTTGTAATATTTCACAATAAAAAAGGTTTAGTTCAGGACTTCTGCTCACTTTTGCATTGAGTTACCTTTTTTTTTCTTGCTGATTTCCAAAGTTTCTTTAATAATTCTGGCTATGATTGTAATTATATTTTCTCACCTAGATTTTATCCTTTTTTATGGTGTCCCTTGATGAACAGAATATTTAAATTTTCAGGAAGCCTATGTTATCACTCTTTTCCTTAAAGGATCGTCTTTTTTTGTGTTCTCTTTAAAAAGTCTTTGCCTATTCCAAGGACATGGCAATATTTTATGGTCTTCTTCTCTAAGCTGCATTATAAAAGAGAACATCCAGATGGCTAATACACCATGAAAAAATGTTCAGTATCATTACTGAGGAAAAACAAATGAAAACTATAAGGAGGTACCTCTCTACTGGAAGAGCTACAGATAAATAAATCCAACAAAAATGTACAACACTGAATGTTAGAGAGGATGTGGGGCATGTGGAATTCTCATACCTTGCTTGTGGGCGGGTACATTAACACAGTAATTTTGCACAATCACATGGGAAAACTTTTGGGCAATATCTACTAATGCCAACATATGCTTACCTTGTGACTTAACAATTTCATAAATTAACACACAACAGAAAGGTCTAGACATGAGCACCAAAACACAAAAGCGATCACTGCATTTTTTAGTTATCATAGCCCAAAATTGGAAACAGTCCACGTGTCTTTCTTTCTTTCTTTTTTTTTTTTTAAAGATTTTATTTATTTGACAGAGAGAGACACAGCGAGAGAGGGAACACAAGCAGGGGGAGCGGAAGAGGGAGAAGCAGGCTTCCCGAGGAGCAAGGAGCCTGATGCCGGGCTCGATCCCAGGACCCTGGGATCATGACCTGAGCTGAAGGCAGACGCTTAACGACTGAGCCACCCAGGCACCCCCACGTGTCTTTCAATAGTAGAATGGATAAGTGCATGTAGCAGATATATTCTTTTTTTTTTAAGATTTTACTTATTTATTTGAGAGAGAGCGTGAGAATGAGCAGGGGGGAGGGGCAGAGGGAGAAGCAGACTCCCCACTGAGAAAGAAGCCTGATGTGGGACTCAATCCCAGGACCCTGAGATCATGACCTGAACTGAAGGCAGACACTTAACCAACTGAGCCACCCAGGCATCCCTGTAACATATATATTCAATGGAATACTATACAGTAATGAGAGAAGACCAAATTATTATTGCATGCAAAAGCATATCTGAATCTCACCCAATTAATATTGAGCAAAAATAGCCAGACAGAAAAGAGAACATATTGTATGACTGTATTTATATGAAGTTTAAGAACAGAAAAACCTGGCCCAGTGAAAGAAGTTGGGATACCAGTTATCTTTGGTGGGGTGGGGTTGACTAGAAAGGGGCAGAAGGAAACTTCTGGGGTGCAGATAACATTGGTGTAGCTTGATCTGGGTAGTAGCTTTATGGTTGTGTATGTTTGTAAAGATTGATCCAGTGTCACTCAAAGTTTTGGACGTTACTTCAATAAAGAGTTAAGGGGAAAAAATGTTAGTTAATAAAATATTTGAGTTGTAATTTTTACCATTCATTGACAATAGAAGTTGAGCGAGTATTATTTTGCTTACATTTGTGTGTTTGAAGAATGCAGCTTATTCAGTCATTCCAATTTTCACCCATCTGATTCGTTTTTATATTGTCTGCAAGAATATCAGAGGACCTCCAGATCCCTTCTGGTCCTAAGATATAATGAATTGTCTGAGATCATGTATAGTAATAATAATATTATCCTTTGATTATGAAGGCAATATGATATAGTTTGAGGTGTGTATAATAACGGTATTGTCCTTGATTATAAAGGCTATCCTACGTATATATTTTGAGATTTTGTTCAGGAGTGTTGATTTGATTTACATTGACTTTGCATTTTTCTGCAGAAAATATTCCAAATATTTGGATCTTGTGTTATACCTTTCAAAGAGCTTTTCCATGTATTATGGATCTGCTTTCTGAGGGCTTAATATTCTAGTAGGAGAGACTGACCTTAAGCAAGTATATAGGAGTGCTAAGAAGGGGACATAGAGTCTGATCTAAGGGTTCTAACCTAGCTTAGGGGATGTCAAAGAGTTCCTTGGAGCATCTGACATCTAACTTAGGATGAGTTTAATGTTGCCAGATAAAGTGGGACAATGGAAGCCATTTGGACAGGGAGTTAACACATTCCAAAGCTACAAGAATAGAGAGCTACATGTTGCATTGGAAGGAAAAAACAATCCAGTGGGGTCAGACAAGAGAATTTGAGGTGAGATCTAGGAGCTGTTAGATGTGCAAGGCTCTGTTTGCCCTATTAAGGATACTGGACTTTATCCTAGGGTAAGATGAAGCCATTGGATGTTTTATTCAGCAAATACATTGATCGTATTTATATTTTAAGCAAATCAAATTGGAACAGGAACAACTGTCTCCTTTCAGTAGGACCCGTGGATAAGAAGTGGAGCCGGAACTAGAATGTGGCTCTCCAGGGGGCTGGTCCCTTACTGTTTCAGCGTTTTTTTCTCCCCAGTGCCCACGGTTCTTGGTCACGCCACTTCAAAGAATGAAGAGGCAGATCAGACAGATGGTGGGCAGCAAAGCAAGCTTTATTGAGCAATAGCAAGTGATAGTACAAAGCTCCTGAGGAGGGAGGGGACCCGCGAGGGTTGCCACTGGAGTTTCCAAGTCTAGGGGTTTTTAATGGGCTTATTTAGTGGGCCGTTTTAATCTGATTAACCCTCCCCTACGTCTGTCATCCAGTCAGGTTTTTGCCACCTATCTATCCATGGGAAAGGGTGGAGGTCTCCTTTCAGGGTGGTGTAAGATCCTTTTAAGGTTGGTTTCCTCTTAGGGTGGGAGCTCCTTGTCCCTGCCTGCCTGCCTTCCAACTATCCTTCATCATTACTACCCTAAGTTCTCTATTCTTTCTCAGTCTCAGCCTAGAGTGAAAAGGGAACTTGGTGTGAGACGTGAAGTTTTAGAGCATAGCTGGTCGCCTTTCCCTTCTTTCCTGGTTCCTGGTTTCTGTATCCTAGACAGAGAGGAGGGCTGACTTCTTATATGGATTCATGGCAGACACCTTAACAGAGGAATCCATCCTGCAGGGCTTACCTCCACAGCAAGACTTTTTGATCCTTTTGGTTGATTTTATCTAGAAATACTTTTTTTAAAAAAAGCAAGAATTCCTCAATAATGGGTTCCCAAAAGACCCACTTGAAATTCTGTGAAAGGGTAAATGTCACCTTGGCGAGTTATAAAAGCCCATTTGTCTATTTCCAGCACATAGCGCTCAGGTTAATGAATTGGAAAGCAGAGGTATTTTCCAGGACAGACAATGGTTTTTGAGAGGGAGAAGAAGGACAAGGGGAAGGAGGAGGAGGAAGAGAGCAAGAGGGAGGAGAGGGGGGGAGAAGGAGAAGGAAGAGGAGGGGGAGGAAGAGTTATGGAAATGTCACTTCTTGAAAGTGCACTCTATGCTCCTTGCTCTTACTTCTTCAGATCCACTAACTCCTGAAAACAGGGGAATATGCTTGTGTTCCCACTATTCTACTGAAACCGCTCATCTCATCAAGGACTCCCTTTTTGCAAACCCAGCAGCTTCTTTCTGATGCTCATGAAAAACCAACCGAGCTCCCTAACCTAAGAGCTCAAGGTCATGAAGTCCTATTAACTCTATAGCCAAGATCTTTCTTCCTGCTACATTGCCCTTGACTTGTTTTCAACCTAGGATTTCTCTATGCCAGTGTATCCTTCTTCATAGTTAACAATGATCACTTTTAAAGCACACATCTGATGAGCTCCCTCCTTCCTTTGAAGTCTATGAAGTCCCTGAAGGCTCCTCATCACCTCCAGAATAAAGTGTCACCCCCTGACTGTCATTCAAAGGGCCATCCACAGTCAAGTCCCAGCTTACTTGTCAAGGGTCTGCCCCCTCATTCCCCCTCCGCACAGATATGCCGGTGGTGCCTACCTCTGCTTTGGCCCTTGCTGTTCTGTTCCTCATGGCTTCACCCTCTCTTCACACCTAACAAACTTTTCTCCACTCTTCAAAGCTGCCCCCTCCCTGTGACTTTTCCTGATGCTTGTCTTCAGTACCCAAGTAGAATAAACCATTTTCTTTACTCCCACCGTGCTTTATACCTGCCTCTATGTTAGCAGTTACTGCAGGGTTTTATAACTCTTTACCTCACTCTTTGTGTCTTCCTCTCCTTTCCTGATTCCTCATTGTAATCTGCAGAGTGCCTGGTGTATAGTAAGCACTCAATAATGTGTATGTTTTAATGCTTCCTCCCTCTTTTGTTTCTGACCCCTTTTCAGTAAACTGATTAAAGGGGTAGACAAAGCCCAACTCATATTTTTCCCAGCTGAGCAAGTGCAAATGGACACAGCAGGCCCTGAGAAATAGTAATGAGAGTGAAAGATCAAGGACTAAGAGAACAAAGCACACATTGAGCTTTTTTCAGTAGGGGTGACTGGAATTGCACCACCCCCAAGTGCTAGCTCAGAAAATAACAGTAATGCTTTACAGCCAGTCCCTTCTTACACTTTCCAAAGTGTAGGCCAGCTGGTGTTAACAACATCATGGTGAGTGAGCCAAATGGTGTATGTGTGTGCTGGTGGGTATGTTTTTGGTGAAGAGGGGGAGGTGTTATCTCTGTTTGGGAGGTGGGAAGCATGGCTGGAATTGGACAACTGATCCTCTAATGCAGGTTGACCAACTTTTTCTGCAGATGGTTAAGTATTTTAGGCCTTCTTGTTCATATGCATACGCAGCCATAGAAGATATATGAATGCATCTGAGCTCATGCAGCTCCATGCCTTCTTGTTCATAGGCATAACAGTGCATATGAACTGCACTGTGTTGCAGAAAAACATTTGGAGGCTGAAATGTGAATTTCATATACTTTTCACGTGCTGTAAAATATTCTTCTTTTGATATTTTTGCCCAACCATTTAAAAATGTAAAAAACATGCTTAGCTCTCTGGCCATACAGAAGTAGTTGTCAGGCAGGGTTTGGTCCAGCCATCATAATTTGCTACCCCTGTTCTAGTGCTGAGTCCATCACTTTACTACCCAGAGTAGCTTTGCTGGGAGTGAAGCCATGCGGAGAGTGCTGACCTTATGATACCATCATGGCAGCCTAACTTCCTTAGGGCTTGCTGAGTGCCAAGCTCAGTACATGTACGCTCTCATTTATTTTTTACCACAACGCTGTGAGGAAGGAACTAGGAGCATCTCTATTTTATGGGTGATCAAACTGGTCACCAGCTTGTAATTGTGAGAGCCAGGCTTTTGAAGGCTATTTGGGTCTGAGGTGCATGCACTTACTACTACCCCATATGGCTTCCTATGGCAAAGTATCATTGCTGTAGAAATCATATGTGTTGGGTTATGTTTTTCAAGAATACAGACAGTTTTATCTGAAAGCAGTCAATTTTTCAAAAGAAAAACTGGAGACAAGACTGAAGGACAGATGTGCTCATATCCTGCTGTGGGAAAATTGGCTTGGAATCCCCCAAGACTTAATAACTTTTCTGAACTTGTTATCCAATCTTTCCCCCAGGAGTTTGGAGGAATGCAGAGTTAATCTTCTCACTCTCCAGAAGGACCCTCCCCTCACTGCCTTCCACTACCTCACACTGCTTCCTACCACCAAAGCACACACACACACACACACACACACACCCCTTAGGTGTGCATGTGAAACTACTGTCAAGCAATCTATTTGGTATTAGTATCTAAAGAACAAATGTCAACCTATTTTCACTTCCAGAAAGGGCCCTCCCGGGTAAATGCAAATGTGAGCAATACCTTACCTCCTGTAGGAATGCCCCACTACACTTCTGTGCATATTTTTTCTTCCACTCTGCTTCCATAGTTTCTCCTTCTTGGGCAGTCACCCACTCTGGACCCAACACTGAGGGCTGCTCAAGGATCAGACCACTGTAACAGTGTAATGGGGGTGGGGGGGGGGTGGCATGGAGCCGCATGAACTCAGTTGCCTTCTCTACACTTGTGAGAGGTCCGCTTTAAGCTTTTCTTCTCTACCCCTACCAGCCCCACCCTCCACTTCCTCCCTGACCTCGCAAGCTAGTTCCTCTATAAGAACTGGTGTGTGACTGTCACCCCTCCAGTAGGAGCTGTAGGCTCTGGAGAAAAAGCCCAGATTGTTAGTTCAGGATAGAATTAAGTTGGGGGTGGGGGTGGGAGCTAGAGTTTGGGTGAAGGAGATAAGAGAAACACAAAAGGGAATATAGAAGATCTGACAATGAGTAGACTAGGTTGGGGCTGGAGGGGGTGGGGTCCTCCTCCCTGAGCTGACTTGAATCTTGCCTCCTCTTCCTGGTTTTCTCCCAGCTTTTCTCTTTCCAACCTTAGAGGTCCTTGGAAATGTGCCAGGCCTTGAACAGAGCAGTTTCTATTAGAAATCCCCTTCTTGGCTCCTTGGCCTCACTCCCCTCCTATTCCTGACTTCCTCCCTTTCCCATTTTGCTAATGAATCTTTTTGGAGCAAGGTCAGGGCGTGCTAGGGTTTGGGGCTCAGCTGTGGAGCCATTGGTGGCCTCTAGGCTTATCACTGATCTTGGTTCCTGCAGAATCTACATGCCTGAACTACCTCTCCTGGTGGCTTTCAACTCTGTCTCTGCCCTCAGATAAGGGTAATGTCGTCCAGTGGACACTGTGCTGAGCCACAGGAAGGAGGGTGGAGCCATGGGGTCAGAAGACCTGAAGGCCTTTGTACTCAGCTTTTGCCTGGGCTTCTTGATGAGAATGAGTTGGGGCAAGGTGATTTACATTTGAAAATCAAATTAAAAAAATTATTCCTCTCATCCAACATTACTAGAGTCACATTTTCTCATGGTAAAAAACATAACAACCACCACAACAACAAAAAACAACAAAATTTGGGCAGCACAGAGACATACGGGGAAAAAAAAAAGCTAAAATCACCCATAACTCTACAACCTGGAAAAAACTTCTGGCATTTTGATGTATTTCTGATGGAGGATAGTTGGAAGGCAGGCAGGCAGCGAGAAGGGGCCCCCACCCTAAGAGGAAACCACCCTTAAAAGGATCTTACCCCACCCTGGAAGGAGCCCTGCACCCTTTCCCACGGGATAGATAGATGACAACAAACTGATTGGATGACAGGTGCAGGGAGGGTTAATCAGATTAAAACAGCCAGCCAATAAAAACCCATGAAAAACCCCAGACTTAGAAATTCTGGTGGCAACCATCTCGGGTCCCTTCCCTCTTTGGGAGTTTTGTACCATCACTTCGCTATTGCTCAATAAAACTTGCTTTGTTGCCCACCATCTGTCTGGTCTACCTCTTCATTCTTCGAAGCACGTGACCAAGAATCGCAGGTGCGGAAGGAAAAGAAATCTTGTAACATTTCCTTCTACTCTTTTTCAACACCTATTTTTGTCTCTATCTCTGCCTAAAATACATGGTATCTGCCATTTGATGGCCTGCTTTCTTTCCCCCATTGCCATTCTTTTTTTTTTAAGATTTCATTTATTTATTTGTCAGAGAGAGAGAGAGCACAAGCAGGGGAAGCGGCAAGCAGAGGGAGAAGCAGGCTCCCCATGGAGCAAGGAGCCCAAAGCGGGGCTCGATCCCAGTACCCTGGGATTATGACCTGAGCTGAAGGCAGATGCTTAACTGGTTGAGCCACCCAGACATCCTTCCCCATTGCCATTCTTTTTTGAGTATTTCCCTGATAAAAATTCATCCAAAGCAATGATTTAATGAATAAGACATTTGCCTTCCAAGACTAAGACTGTGTTCTTATCCAGGAATTAGTTTTAAATTTGTATTGATGACATTAACATCCCCACTCAGCACTACACACACACTCACACACATGCACACACTTCTCCCCTCTGAAAGTTTATCAGGAAGGCAGGTGGATTAAACACCCCTCACTATGAGGGGCAGGCTCTCCAGATGGGATTTGTGGGCTTCGGGTGGGGGGGGTGGAAGGCTGGGGGTACAGGGAATTGTGGGCACAGAGAGATTGTTTATAGCTGCTCATTTCCCCTTTTGAAGCCTCCACTCCTTGACCAGAGAACTTCCTTTGGGATAGACTGTGAACCACTTACCTGACAGCTCAGACCAGGGCTCAGAACTATGTGGGTGTATGTTTTGATGCTCGAGCAAAACAATTCAACATGAACTCTGCCAAAATAAAACTGGATTAGACAAGAAAGTTTATCTGTTTTCCTGGGGCTGCTGACATTATCCTCCCACATCGTGGTTTATTTTCCTGGTTCCCTTTAATCAGGCACACACTCCAGAAGAAATGCACCCTTTCTGTGGAGACGGTGGCCAGTACAGCCCAAAAGGCCATTGGCACAGCCTATGTGGCCCCCAACATGGGCACAGTTGCTGGCAATATTTTGGGTTCTTGGAGGTTAGCACAGGACAGGAGAATGGGGTGTAGGTGAGAAGGACAGCCACCAGCTGCTGTGAACCCACCTCAAAGAAACCTGACATAAGCTTCAATGGAGAGTTCCCACGGCTTGGCTCTGAGGGCCAAGTTTCTCAGCTTTGAGGGTCAGCAGCTGGACTCTGCAGGGACTGACACCACTGGGAGTAGGAGAAGAGTGGAAATGAGGGTAAACAAAGGAATAGAAGCAGGGCCTGATTGCCCAAGAGGCCCAAGAGGCTATCAATGCTTGGCCATCCAGAAGACAAGGGAACCACCAATTCAAAAGAAGATAGAATTTAATATTTAGTATTTCATAAAGAGCATTCATGTATTGCCTGGGGGATGAGGTGAGGTAGAAAGGGAAAGGCAATTAGGGCCTCAATGAGTTAATAGGGTGTCAGTAGGTTCTGAATGGGCAGGAAGGAGACTTGAGAAAGGAGAAAGTGGAGAATAAAATGAGAGAGAAGAGCAAGGATGGCATCCATGTACAAATAAGTATTAAGTATCTATTATGTCATAGGCTCTGTGCTACTGGAGACATAGAATATTGACACTTTTGGGGCGCCTGGGTGGCTCAATCGGTTAGGTGTCTGACTCTTGATTTTGGCTCAGGTCATGATCTCAGAGTCATGAGGTCGAGCCCCATGTTGGGCTCTGCGCTCAGTGGGGAGTCTGCTTGGGATTCTCTCTCTCCCTCTTCCCCTCCCCCTGCTCTCTCTTTCTCTCTAGTAAATAAATAAATCTTTAAAAAAATAAAAGAATTGACACTTTCAAGCCCTGCCACAGATTTGTTCCCTAAACCCCTGCTGTAGTAATTGCTTTTAAGGACCTTGTTGTTTGGATTACCCAGATGGTTGTGTGGAGTCGGAGGTTGTATACAGATTTCTGGGCTCCAGATACCATGCTGGCCATATCCACCAGCTGGCTTCCTAGCTACCATCTCTTTATGGCTGCTGGCTCTCCAGGAGGACACCCAGTCTCCATCTTTAGATGGAATGTGTTCAAGAACTTTGGCCGGGGGGGCTGCAACTCTATAAGGCAAATCAAACAAATGTCCTATATTCATTCAAATAGGGTCTAGAATGTTCATCCTTCATTTATTCATTTATTTGTTCATTCATGTTTTAAACCTAGCAGTTAGACCTTATTCCTAAAGGCATGGTTAAAAAGGATATATCTAGCCATTTCTTTTCCTTAGTACTTGAAACCAGAGGGAAAACTGTTATGACAGCCTGTCCCTGTGACATAATTATCTTGGAAACCATCTTAGACCAGATTAAGAAGGGAGGTCAAACCATTCTTGAATCACTTGAAACTGGGGACTTGCATCAACTCAAGGGTGAAACGTCTGGGTTGAGAGCTGGGGACAAACATGGGAAATTATGCTTGGAGTTTCTTTTTCTTGGCTTCAGTTGGTCTCCAATGGCTCATTCCCCCGGCAGAATCACTGAAGGTATTGGTGCCACTACTGAATCAATGGTCTTTGCTGGTCAAAGACTCTTGGGAGACCATGCAAGACCTGAATTATTGCCATGAAGAGGATGCATCCTCTGCCTCAGGTTGCTTATAGCCTAGGAGAGGAGGAAGAAGGAAAATGACTGGAATTTGAAGTAGAATAAAGTGAGTCCTAAATTGTGGAAGAGGCAGTGGGCTGTGGGGACTCAGAAGTGAGGGCAATTTTCTTCTAGGGTAGGATTCCAAAAACATCATGGAAGGGGTATTTAGTTCAGGGG
Source organism: Neomonachus schauinslandi (assembly GCF_002201575.2). Lineage (NCBI taxonomy): Eukaryota > Metazoa > Chordata > Mammalia > Carnivora > Phocidae > Neomonachus > Neomonachus schauinslandi. The sequence goes on along the minus strand of NC_058408.1, from coordinate 42,515,390 downwards.
GGGCCTTCAAGGATAAGTAAGATTTCTCAGGTAGAAAAGACGGAAGGATGTTTTCCAGGATACAGGAATTATAAGGGAATCACAGGGAAATCTGAAAGCACCAATGAGTTGCGGGAAAAGCAACTATTCGGGGGTGGCTTAAAGGGAGGGGGCATGCACGGAGTGATGAAGTGAAAGTCATGGTTAGGGCACCTGAGAGACCCACAGGAAGAAACTCAGCAACCTTCCCATGGATGTTGAGGTGGGAGGCAGTGTGGAACTGTCAAAAGAGCGTGCTCTTCTGAGTCAGGCGTCCCAGATTCTGCCTCTCAGCACTATCTCATTATTGCTGACTGACCTTGAACAAATTATTTAACATCTTTGATCCTTATTTTCATCCTATGCAAATTGAAGATAATATTCTTAGCTCTCAGACTGTGTGAAGTTTAAATGATGTGATATTCAAAAAGTGCCCAACGTGTACACATGACAGACCCTCATGAAATGTAGCCCCTTCTCTTACCCCCGAAGTGGAATAAATCAGGAAAGGTAGTTGTACATCAAGAAGTTTTCTATTCTGTCATTCATTTTACAAATACTTATTGACCACCTACTATGTGTTAGATCCTGTGCTAGGTAACGCGGGATGTCCAAGATGCAAGCTCTAAAAGACAGAATAATATACTTGGGCTAATGATATGCAAAGAGGTCAAAGGTTGGGCATAGTCTGAGATAACAAGCCTAGAGCCATCTTGAGGCTGTCTGCAACTGAAGAATGTATGAGCATCCAGACAATGAGTGCCGCACATGACTTGCTGGGGGGCATAGAGCAGGGTGAGGTCACTGAGGGCTGGTGGGGGATGGGAGGCTGCTGGAAAGGTGTCAAGGAACAGGAGAAATGTGAGCCAAACATCAAGCATGGCTAGCATTTGGCATGGCAGAGAGGGAAGGAAAAGTTGTTCTAAGTAGTAAAAAAAAAACAGCCACGGAGCAAGGTGAGCTTAGGATACTGTCTAGTTTGATTATAGACGAGGGGTCCTGGGAGGTAAGGTTGAGGCCAGATTCTGGAAAGCACTGGAAGGCAAGCTAGGGACTTCAATTTCCATTATAGGCAATGTCTTTTTCATTGGGTGCTCTAGGCCACACTGCTCTGCCCCCTAACCCCCACACTGATTTATGCCACTTATTCTCTATTAAATATATATATATTTAATATATTTATTATATATATTTTAAATATACTTTAAGATTATTTATTTATTTGAGAGAGACAGAGAGAGCACAAGCTGGGGGGAGGGACAGAGGGAGAAGCAGGCTCCCCACTGAACAGGGAGCCGGAAGCAGGGCTCAATCCCAGGACCTCGGGACCATGATCTGATCTGAAGGCAGATGTTTAACTGACTGAGTCACCCAGGTGGCCCTCTAGCATTTATCTATTGCCTTGTATTATTTTCTCTGTTGGATATATGTGTCACCTTATACTCTAAGCAAGATTGTAAATTCCATAGGATAGGTCACATAAAGATTTCCTTAACTTGATATGACTCAATGTGGTAGTATATTGTCAAAGCTGAGAGGTAAAGAAGGCTCAGGGATACCCGTGGAGAAGCTGGGATCACACTGTTGTGACAGCTTGCAATGAGTCCCAGCCACTGCATAATCACCATAATCAGCACCAATTTGGTCTCTCCAATGTTGATTTTAATGCTTTTGGTATTACCTTGATGGTTTGAACCTCTAGTTTGAACAGTATCTCTATAGACCATATTTGAAGCCCTTCCCATCCATTAATATAGACTCCTCAAATATAAGTGGAGGGGACATTTTTCTGTTGAAGGGTCTTAGACCTTCCAGATTCTTTTAGGTTTTGCCTTGCCCAGCTCTTTGACTTCCCTGAAAAAAGCAACAAAAGTCTCACCATTTAATAAGAGAACAGCTGTGTACCCCTAATTCCCTTACCCTTTAGAGACCCCGTCCTTTGATATTACCGCTGCTCTTTCTCAGCTTAATCCTGAGAAGGAAATCAACCAGGAACCATAGGAATCAGGTGACTGAGGGCAGAAAGCAAGTACTATGCAGAGCAAACACGGCCTGCCTGGATGTTTGCTTTGGTTTAAAGAGTTACTGGGGATAGTATACTAACCTTTTGTTTTGCAGGCAGCTTTACTTACCCGGTAAATAGCTGTTTTTGAGTAGCAATTTCTCCATGTGACCAGTCAAAAAGATTCTTAAAATAGACCTTTCTTCTCTGTGGATCAACTAGGATGGCAACAGTGACAACTGGGCCATTGGTTCCACTCATATGTCAGGACAATGGCCAATCAGGAGCGTGTGGGTTTCTTGTCTATCCAGGGTCCAGCTGTTTGTTCATCTAGTGTCTCTTGAAGCCACAGCCTTTGGTGGCCCAAGTGGTAGAGTCCTCACATGAGTGTTTGCTGCCCCAGATGCTGCTAGAGACCCACACAATGGGGCAAGTGCATGGATGGTCTCACTCATCAGGGTAGATTACTTTCGTTCTACAGACACTTTTAAACCTGGTTTCCCATGAAGTAAGAACAGATAAATGGGTGGGAGTGAATATGGGACTGGAAAGAAATATTCTCTAGTGGTTTCTCTAAGGAACAAGGGCAAAATCTCCCCTCCTCTACAGGAGCCTGCTCACGCTATTAGGGGGTAGCGAAAGTCTGTAGCTGGTTGGTTGCTTGCGTCATAGCCTAGCTCTCAAGGCCCAGCAGATGATGACTATCCTCAGATTATTTTTTCTTTTCTCTTCCCCTTATACATATTTTCACTGGAGTAAGACTAACTCTTCACATACAGCCCTCATAGCATATACATGTATGCCCCTTATGCCAGATCTCTCCTCTGGTCTATGTTCCCTGTCAGTGTTCATGCTGTTCTTTTTCTCCTGGTAAGTCCTTTCCTTTTCTCTGTATCTTTTCAAATCCTTATCATTCTTCAAGGTCCAACGGAACCTCCCTCTTCCATACAGGCTCCCCAGAATGTTCCCTTGTGTTTCCTCACAGTTTTGTCCTGGTTCTTGTCTCTTTATGTTATGTGAGTCAGTTTATGTTATGCTCCTGCAGTCTGTGAACTCCAGGAGGGCAGATGCCATGCTGGATTCTTTTCATGCTTTGCCCACATTACCTAAGATAGCTCTCATTCCCATGGTCACTTATCTCCTCTTTGTCATTCACTTCTGAAATGCCCATGGCTACTTGCACAAAGTTGGTGATCCATACATGCTTGCTGATTGGTTGATTTATCTATAGTCTATATTAAAGAGAAGACAATAATCATTAAAATGATAAAAGGTTTAGTATGATCCAAGAGCCTTATTTTGGATCCTTGAAAAGTGAGTGTGTCTAAACACATAATGGCCTTTGTGTGCATTTCTCTTTCATTTAGTTGCTGACAAGGCAGTCTGACTTTAGCCTCTCTTATGCTTAGTTAGAAAACAATTCAAATTAGTAAACATTAAATGAGTATCTGCGGGGCGCCTGGGTGGCTCAGTTGGTTAAGCGACTGCCTTCGGCTCAGGTCATGATCTTGGAGTCTCGGGATCCAGTCCCGCATCGGGCTTCCTGCTCAGCAGGAAGTCTGCTTCTCCCTCTGACCCTCCCCCCCTTATGTTCTCTCTCTCGTTCTCTCTCTCTCTCAAATAAATAAATAAAATCTTTAAATAAATAAATAAATAAATGTGTATCTGCTAAGTGCACCTCACTCTCCTGGATCCTGGTAATGGGATCTATGGCCCTGCTCCTGGAAAAGAGGGTTGAGAAGCCTTAATTAATTGCCAGTCACTTATTTCCTTCTTAGCCCTGATCGGAAATGACCATGAGAGCTAAGAGCAGTAGTCACAGGTTGTTCAGGGCAAGGAAAAGACAGAGAAGGAGTTCTAAGGGGTCAGAGGCTGGAATGAAGAATTTCAGCTTCCAAGAGCACAAACTGGTTGATGCTCAAAGTAAATACTATGGTCTGAGGTGACTCAAATGACCAATTAAGCAAGTGTCACAGCAGTCACTAGAGCCAGATGAGACCTCCAATGAGGGGGATTGTCTGAAACTCTTTCTGGGGGGCAACCAAACCTTCATCAGTCATGGAACAAAGTCAGCAAAGGTCCCTGAGCAAAGCTAAATATATCCAGGTTGCCTGAAGTGCTTGAGGGCATGAACTTCATGGGAAAAAAAAGTGCAAATGAGGAAACACTTATATGCCAGGGAGAGAGACCAGAAAGGACAGTACCCATGGCTGGTGAATCACAGTAGCAAAAGAGGGAAATCTCACCAGTGCTGACCAGCAGCAGCTGCTTAGCTATATCACAGTGTATTGGGGTGGGAGGGGGTGGGGGTGCGGGTGGGGGGTTTGTCTTTAACTGAGACACTTGAGCTATCCTGGGGATTTCGAGATGACAGAAGACCATGAACCACATCAAACTTCCACTACCTCCAATGACTTATAGAAATGTAATGTTTTTTTCAAAGAACCAAATAAATAGCTGAGAGTTACAAAAGCATGTCAGCTCATACCCAATGATCAGAGCATGCAGTGTCAAGGATGCCATAACTTGATGACATAATAGTAGAACCCTACCTACTGATGGTCCAGAGAAAATGCTGAGATCATTGTCAATGTGGATAATATGTCTAATTTGCAAGGAGTCGAAGGGAGCTAAGATCAAGTGTAATCTTGCTCACTCAGTGGTGGCTCTCAAGGGTAAGATGAGCAGGAGTAGGTAGGCAGTGAGGGAGCATTTCTTGAGTACCTATTCATACCTTTTGTGCATACTATCTCATTCAATACTTTGCAGTAAGTGTCACTCTGATTTTATAGGTGAAGAAACTAAGACTCATGAAATTTACATAATTCTGACAAGGTCACAATGATAATAATCATTAAACTTAGGCCACCTAGCTCCAAAGCCTGGAATCTATCTTCTCCACTGCAGTGTTTTCCAGCTCTCTCTACTCCCTTTGGGTATGAAATCCCAGCCAGGGAGAGCTTCCAGAGAGGGTCTAGTGTAATTAGGACATGGGGGAAGAGATCAGGAGATCCTTGCTCATAAAACCTCCTGGTCTTGGGCCAATCCCAAGCTAACAATCACCCAATACCCCTTCTAGGCCAACTCAACACTTTCCTACTTGGAATTTCTGTTTTTTCCAAAATGGCATTTCTCTAAGAAATACATTGAACTAGGTGAAAGGTGGATGTAATTGCCTTTTTCTCTTTGCTTTTCATATATGATAACCTTTATGGTCACATCCCAGTCTCATTGGTCTTTGCCCTCAGTGCAAAGAAAGTGCATGTTTACCCAACCTTTATACCACATGGCTCTGAGCAGCACATGCTCTGATCTGGACTAAGTCCACCTAGCAGAGGATGGGTGGCCTTCTACTGACCCTTCCAGGAAACACCTGTCCTCTCCAGGTTCCCCTGGTCCTGTGCTGGTGGCAACAGTGCTGGGATGAGGGACAGAGTGGGCAGCAGCCTACTTCTCTGCAGGAAGTCCAAAAACAGTCCCACCAGCTTCTCCAGGATGAACCTCAAATGCCTTTGCTCTCTGTAAATCTTCCCTCTTCCTTTCTTCTATTACTTCCTGCATTGGCTGCATATGCTTATAACACATTTTTAATACTTGAGAGGAAAACAAGCAATGAAGATCTCATACCTAACTTCAAGACATATAAGACAGCTATTTGGAGGCAGGTGTAGGTTCCAGGAGCAACTTGTCTTCTCCTTTACTCTTCTTGTCTTAAGGTTAGGTGTTCCTTAGGATTTTGTGTGGAACATCTTCTCTTCTCAGTGTTCTCATTCTCCCCAGGCAATCTCATTCTTCAGTATGACAGCAATCACCACTTATATATGATGACTCTGAAATCTCTTCTCAGCCTCCAGCACTTACCTCTGCTTGGAAGTCCCTCAGAACACAGTGGCTGCTCCATAAGTCACTGTTGAATGCTTGGGCTATCTAAACCCTGACGGTCGGCACCTCAGGCAGAGTTAGGCCTCTGACTTTTTGGATTTTACAGCCCCCCTTTTGTTGTTGTTGCTGTGTAAGGCAGTTTGGAGGGGTGGACAGATCACAAGTCTCAGAACTACAACTGTGTTCAGACTCTGACCTTGCTCTAGCATCTACATCTATTCATCTATCTGAAGGCAACGGGTCAATCTCTGTGGTAGGCAGTAAGGGGTTCCATCCAGGTACCAGATCTGGTTCTGATGCAAGTAAGCTGGGAGGTTTTGGGCATGTCCATCCCTTTGCCTCACTGGGTCTTATGAGATAGTTGACCTGGATGATTTCTAAAGTCCCTTCTAACTTTACCTTTCAGTGTGAAGCATTCTAGCACCTCTGGGTATAACCTTTTTTTCAGACTAAGCTGATAGCTTTTTGTTAGGAGGTGATACTATAGATCTCAGCAACTTGGCAAATTTCATTGTTTTTTCTGTAGCTTTGTTCAAATGTCTCCAAATGAGGTTGAGAATAGTTGTTGGTTTCAACACTGTTCAAAATTCAGACTTCTGTTATAGTAGATGTACACATAGCAGGCTTGAAGGGGAGGGTGAAAATAGCTCCATCCCACACAGACACTTATTTTTGTCTAACTCATCCACTTTTCCTTCTTCCTGAAACATGGGCCCACAGAAGCAGCTGTTATCTGAGCACACCTGGCAAGTGTGGGACTGCATGGGTGACTGTGCAGAAAGGAGCTGCAACTCCAGGTTGTAAGTGCCTGATAAAATGCCAGAAGCACAAACGATGGATCTAAGTGAGTTGTTATCTTTTGAGGTATTCACCTTGGTAGGGGCATAGTTCTAAAACTGTTTGGGGACTACTACTTATTTCTGACAGTTAGTTAATTTAAATTTTAATCAAAGCGACATAAGCTTTGAGTTGAAACAAGTCAACTGGACTATAAACACTTACCAACACAGTAGTCCAGTAGCCTGCTGACCACCTCCCCCATATCTTGTTCCCCCAGAGGCAACTGCATTCAGGTCTTTCAGTGCCTTCTTATCATATGTACTTCCATATTTTTAAATAATGCTCATACTACTGTCCCTTGATTAATAATCTGACATTATTTTAAAAATTTTACCACAGATGAGGTTTTAGATCTCTTATACTCCCTTTTCTTCCTCTCATGCTTCCACTTCCTCCAACAGAGAATTAGAACTATATTCAGTGTTTAGATTATTATGATCTCTGAAAGATTGGTTGTGCTAAGCCAAGTAGTGGACTATAATTCCAACCTTTTATTTTTTTCCCAGTAATTCATGATTGCTTGCTTCCTCTTCCCCACCCCCTTCTTCCTCTTTCTTCTTCTTTTGTTCATTATCTTTGTATCTATGGCTAAATTTCCCTAACACCATTTAACACCCTTTCTATACCAGTTTCTATGTGGTCAAAACTGGTGTCTGTGGGGGATGGAGATAATTTCTCATTTATCTTGAAGCCTGCTATGTGTACAGCTCCATTTTTTTTTTCCCCCCTGCAGACCTTTCTCCAGGGGCCTCTGTCCTCCAGCTCCTCTTTGGCTTGTTCTCCTGACCCACTGCAAATGTGTCCACATGGGATCTCATTTCATAGTCATCTCTGGAATTTGTGTCATCTTTCTCTTTTGTTGCACCTCCTATTTCCTGGATCCCATGCCTTCCCCTTTATCAGTTTATACCTTGTTTCACTGGGGCACATTCTCTAACAGTTCTCTGAGAAAGTGCCTGTAGGTAGTATTTTGAAATCTTGCTTGTATAAAAATGTCTGTATTCGATGCTCACATTATTTGGGACTTTTAGTTGGGAACAGATAAAAATAATTTTCCTTCAAAAAATTATGTTTAAGATTTTTATTTATTTGACACAGAGAGAGAAAGCGCAAGCAGGGGGAGCAGCAGACAGAGGGAGAGGGAGAAGCAGACTCCCCACTGAGCAGGGAACCCGATGCGGGGCTCGATCCCAGGACCCTGGGATCATGACCTGAGCCGAAGGCAGACACTTAACCGACTGAGCCACCCAGGTGCCCCCCTCAAAATTTTTTTTGTCTACTAGCTTCTAGTGCTGATGTCGAGAAGTCTGCTGCTATTCTAATTTCATTTCTTTGTAAGATATTTTTCTCCCTAGAAGTTTCTGTTTTTTCATTGTATGTTAAAATTCCACGACCATATACTTTAGTGTGGGTCCTTTTTTATTTATTATATTGGGCATTTGCTGGGCCCTTTCAGTTTAGAACTTTGTGTTCTTCAATTTCTTGTATTTTTTTATAATGTTTTCTCTATAATTTTTCTCTGTTGCTTTTTTTTTTCTTTCTGTAATATCATTGGTCAGAAAATAACTTCCTGGATTGATTCTCTGATCTTTAATCTACTTATCCATCACTTTACACATTTTTATACCTTTTGGGAGATTCCTTCAACTTTTTTTACATCTTCCACTGGGTTTATTGTAGCTTTACAATATCAAAATTTATCTTTACAATAAACTTCTGCAATAAACCACTTATTTTTATTCTTATGGTTCCTTTTGTTGTGGTTTTTGTAAATTATTCTTGTTTCATGGATATAACCTGTATTCTGCCTCTCTGAAGATACTAATTCATATTCATGGCAGATTGCTGCTTTCTGAATTGCTTCTGCTTCCTCCAGGTTGTTTTGTTACTGTTTGTTATTATCTCCATCTTTCATCCTGAAGGGTTTTCTTCAGGACTGATGTTTCCTACTTGTCAATTCTTATTTAAGAGTGAAGTTTGTCATTTTAGGGTCATCTAGTGGCAACTGGGCTTTTTCACACACAGCTGGTTGTATTTGGAAGACAGGAAATGCAGTGCAAAGGCCAGGTCCTTGAAACAGGGGGCAATGAATTAGTATGGTAAAAGTTCAATGCTTTCCCCTCTTTCATTTAGGGAGACTTTGTTTCATTCTTGAACTTTAGAAATCATCAAAGGGATTAATAAGTGATTACCCCTTTGAGATAATTCCAGATGCTTTCCAAAACTTAGAACTAGATGTGAGGTTGGAACTTTAGCTCATTGAGCCCAAAGAGCATCCTCTTTGGGGATGGGCACAAACAATCAGCTGGAAAAGATTAAAAGAAAGGTTACCTGGATATTATGACTACCCATGGAATTGGGATTGATGCAGTTGCACCAAGCAAGAGTGGGAGTCTTGTATAGATATAAAATCCTAGTGTTATATGATCTTTGTATTTGACTTTCAAGGGAGAAGCTTTTTGCAATATCACTCTATGATTGCTGCTGTTGACTAGGAAGTTGTCTGCAATAGGACAGTCATGGGCGAAAGAGAAATTACAGATAACACTGTCTGCAAATAAGTTGAAATGTCTTTTCCCTGCTCTGAAAACAGGGAATTTTCAGATTTTAAATGAAAAGTGCTAGATCTGTGTTTCTTCAATTCCAGCCATCACCTGCCATACAAATGCCTTACATCCATCCCAGAAACCAAGGGAAGTGCTTTTATCTATTTATTCATTTATCCACCCAACCACGTATCCTTATCCTACCTACTTGTCAAGGCCAAGTCTGAGAAACTATATTCAACTATTGAGTTCCACTGATTTCTCTTTTTCCTGAATACCTACAGCTGTCAGCATCACACATTCTAGCATGTAGTAATTCATGACTTAGATTGTTCTCAGGGGTGGTCACAAAAATACATGCCTCCCAAGCACTAGGCAACTAATGTAAATGCAGTCTTCTCCATGAGTCCACTATAGAGAGCTCTGAGGACAGATTGAAGGGGAGAATGGGTGCTCTTAGGAATGGACAGCTGTACCTTTGTCCCAGTCAATTGCTGCCTGTCAGGAATGCAGGTCAAGGGTCGTAGATCTTCCAGTTTTTCAGCCAGAGCCAGGTATCCAGATTTTTGTGATTTAAAAAAAAAATGATGATTCAATTTTATAAAAACACTGTAGCACAAACACCATGGGTGTTTCACATTGTAGATCTGCAGCCTCTGATATAACTTTTCTTTCCATGACATGAAGAGCTTCTTGAGCTTCTTGTTTCTGAATGCCCCACAGCAGCTCCTACATGAACCAGCATGCAGAGTAGGTGCCTGAGAAGTGCTTGTCCAACTTTCTAGAATACCACATCCAAGCCAAGCAAAATTATTGCCTCGGCTGACTCTCTGTAGTCTGTAGGTAATACAAAGGGAATTATTCCCCTAAAACTTATTTATGTATTAAAGTCCCCTCACCTCCCCCCAAATCTGGTATGTCTTGATGTTTTGCCTGGCAGGCATAAATGAGATATTAGTGTGTTCTCTACCATGTTTACATAAAACCATCCCTCAACCTTCCATTCCTTTATACTACCATTAATAGTGTAAACTCTCTACATCTTGCTTATCTTCTCATTTGCTTCTCACTCATCCTTCCACATATACAACTCCCCAGAATTTGCTGTCAATAATAAGGCCACCTTTGGTGGCCTTTGATGGTGCATGCATTGGTGCTATTCAGCTCTGCCCATCCTCTTATCTGACTTGAATGGGTCTACAGCATTTGATGGGGTTGATTATTTTCTCTTTCTTGAAACTCCTTTGCTCCTTAGTCTTTGGGGCTCTACTTTCTCCTGAATTTTCTTCAATCTTCCTAGATACTCCTCAGCAGCCTCCTTTTCCTCCCTAGTCCCTAACATGCCAAATTTCTGCAGGTTTCATTGCAGGCTGTCTCCCCTCTCCTTCTACACATTCACCCTGGATGACCTCCCCATGACTCTTGCCTCCCCCCCCCCCCCATGAGTGCTGATGATACCCAGTTCTACCATCTCCGCTCCAGACCCATCTAATCAGCTGCCCTCTGGCAGTGTCTGTCTCCATTGATACTTCACACTCACACGTCCAAGGCTGAGCTCATCATTCCCACTCTGTCTCCCACTGCTCCTCTTCCTGCATCCCCCTTTTCTGTGAAAGGCATGTAATCCATCTAGTGGACCACACATGAATTCTGCAACTCCCTTCCAGTATTGGATTATCCAATAAGCATAAAAACATCCATGGTTGAAACACCAAGAAAACAAAACCAGGGTGCCAAAAAATTATTTTCAAAGAATTCAGTGCTTAGAAAGTATATCAAAGCAGCCATCCTAGAAAAAACAGAAGCTTTTTGGAATTCTTTATACCTATTTTATGGCTAGATATTACTTTATTTTGAATGATGTATATAGAAGTTGGGCATAACTTTTCCAGGGCTTAGAACCAGTAAGTCCTTGCTAGAGCTCTGGCCATCCTTGGCTACTTCCCCTCCATGCCCGGTTGGTTCCTAAGCCCTGTTGATTTTGTCTCATTGACAACAATTGAGCCATCTCTGATGTTATCTTAGGGCTTTTGCTGTCTGCTACCTGGATTGCTATAGCAGCCTTTAACTAGCTCTCCCTTAAATACAAATCAAGACCAGTCAGAATGGCTAAAATTAACAACTCAGGAAACAACAAATGTTGGGGAGGATGTGGAGAAAGGGGAACCCTCTTACACTGCTGGTAGGAATGCAAGCTGGTACAGCCACTCTGGAAAATGGTATGGAGGTTCCTCAAAAAGTTAAAAATAGAGCTGCCCTATGACCCAGCAATTGCACTACTAGGTATTTACCCCAAAGATATAAATGTGATCCCAAGGTGCACCTGCACCCCAATGTTTATAACAGCAATATCCACAATAGCCAAACTATGGAAAGAGCGCAGATGTCCATCAACAGATGAATGGATAAAGAAGATGTGGTAGATATATACAATGGAATATTACTCAGTCATCAAAAAAAAAATGAAATCTTGCCATTTGCAATGACATGGATGAAACCAGAGGGTATTATGCTAAGTGAAGTAAGTCAGTCAGAGAAAGACAATTATCATATGATTTCACTCATATGTGGAATTTAAGAAACAAAACAGAGGATCATAGGAGAAGGGAGGGAAAAATAAAACAAGATGAAATCAGAGAGGGAGACAAACCATAAGAGACCATAGGAAACAAACTGAGGGTTGCTGGAGGGGAGGGGGGTCGGGGATGGGGTAACTGGGTGATGGGCGTTAAGGAGGGCATGTGATGTGATAAGCACTGGGTGTTATATACAACTGATGAATCACTGAACTCTACCTCTGAAACTAATAATACACTGTATGTTAATTAATTGAATTTCAATAAAAAAATATTAACAACAAAAAAAACCCCAACTATCTCTCCCTTCTCATCCATCCTTCACAGAGCTGTATATCTGCTTCCTATATGTCACTCTCCTTGCTAAAATCTTTCTATTGCCACTGAATAACTTCAAGGGAAGTTCCAAGTACTTAGGCTAGCTGACAAGGCCCTGCACACTCTGCTTCTCACTTGGCCTCCTCATCTCCATTATAGCTTCACTTCTAACCCTCATATTAGACTTCCAGTGCTCACTCCACCCCCTGCAACCCCCCACACCCCCCATCTGAGGAAAGGGTCTGCATAAGAAGTGAAAGAAAAGGCAGAAGAGTCTAAACCTGTGGTCTCCAGAAAAGAAATTACCATTCCTCCCCCATCTCTGAAAAGCTTTCAAAGGAGAAATAATCAAACATACAAAGATAGACCCCAGCCAAAACATCATTTCCTTCTGCCCTTAGGATTGTCCCGATACCTTTTGGTCATAGCTCTTGCTCATAAAACGCAGGTAGATTCATTCCTGGGGCCACACACAGAAGAGGGCCATTGTCTTCCTTCTCTCAATGCTCCTCTCAGTGAGAGCATCCTCACGTCACCAGCCACGAGCCAGCCCTCTCAGCTGACTGAACCCGTGTCTGCTGTAAACAGGGCCGGGGAGAACGCTCTGTGCACCTCCGGTTAGGGCTCAACCTTGGCTGGGGAGGATGGCATTACTCACTGGAGCCCCATCCTCTCTTCTCCCCAACACTGTTTGCCCATTTTCACCAGGGGGCTAAAATGGGGATGGAGGGGAGAGGCAGGAGGACACAGAGGAGTGGGGCTGTTTGTTTTCTTCTTTGTGTTAACAATACAACATCTGTTCCCCAGCCTGGCAGCTGGACCAAACTGAAATGATGTGAGCATTCACTGCCCTCTGATCAGGGGGTGGGGAGTGGGAGAAGGAAGGAGGGAGGGGTGCGGCGAGGGCCAACGGCTTCCTGAACAATAACAACAGCAACAGTATAGAGAATATCTCCAACACTACTCGGCAGGCAGCCCACAGAACCCACAGAGCTGAGTAACTGGATGTTCCTGCTGATCCACATATTGTAACAACACACTGCACAGCGATCTATGTGCCTTTTAAAAAGAACCACACAACTAGAAGGCTAGTGTTTACCTGGTAAATACCTATCTTGGCTCATGCACTTTGACAGAAAGCTTCTTTGCTTACCTAAGAATAAGGCTGAGAAAGGTGGAGTGAGAGTAGAAAAGAAAAATGAGAGCTAGAGAGAGAACAGGACGGGCAAGGAAGGAGCCACATTCTCCCAGCTTTCCTGTGACCTTACCCTTGGGTCCTCTTACTCTGATGTCCAGTGCCGGTGGCCTCCCCTCAGTCAGTGAGCTGCATCTCTCTGCTGTCCCCACTTGCCCTCACTGTTTTCATCTAGTCGAATACCTATTTTTGTTATCTAGATACCGACCATTCCCAATATACATCTTGAGCACAGACCTACTCCCTGCATCTACCCTCTTATACCCAACTGCCCGCTTGTCATCTCCAGCTGAATGTCAAAAGGCATATCCAGTGAAACACCCCCCAAATGAGAGACTGATGTCTTCTGTCCTCCAAACTTGCTCTCCCATGGTCTTCCTCATCCCAGTGAATGGCAGCTTCATCCTTCCTTCACTCTTCTTCCACTCTCACATCCCAAAACAGAGCTGTTGGCAAATCCTGTTGACCGCATCTTCAGTCAAGAAAGTTTCCCAGAACCCAATCACTTCTCTCCACCTCAACTAGTTATCACCCTGCTGCAAGCCATCATTAGTTCTTACCTAAATTATTACAACAGTTCCTTGACCGCTCTGCTTCCACCTGTGTGCTCCCCCCCACACCATCTACTCAATTCTTGACACAGCAGTCAGAGGGATCCTATAAAGCTAATTTATTTTTTTCCTTTATTTTATTTTATTTATTATTTATTTATTTATTTATCAATCAGAGAAAGAGCACAAGCAGAGGGGAGCGACAGGCAGAGGGAGAAGCAGGCTCCCTGTTGAGCAAGGAGCCCGATGCGGGACTCAATCCCAGGACCCTGGGATCACAACCCACGCCGAAGGCAGACGCTCAGCCAACTGAGCCACCCAGGCGTCCCCATAAAACTAATTTAATCAGGTCGCTCCTCTGTTCAAACTCCCAAATGACTCTCCTTCTCACTCAGAGTGGAAGCCAAAGTTCTTACAGTGGCCTACAGAGTTCTCTATAATATGGTCTCCTATTAGCTCTGTGACTGGTCACACTGTTGACTCTGCCTCAGCTTTGCCAGCCTCTGTTTATTTCTAGAATATTCCAGTTACACTCCCGGGCCTCTCCCTGAGCTGTTTTTCTCTCTGGTTCTTGCTTATCTTACACTCTCATCTTTAGGACTTTATCTCAGCATTTCCTAATCTCCTTTCTTAGTTTATTTTTCTCCATAACACATCTTACCTAACAGGTTTTATCTTATACTTATTTGTTTTGCGTATTGCCTCCTGTCCGCGGTGATGCAAGCTGCATGAGGGCAGGGTTTTTGTCTCTGCTATAGCCCTAGCACCTGCAACAGTGCTTGGCACATGGAAGGCACTCAATAAATATTTGATGAATGGATGAATTGGTGAATAAACAAATAAGTAGATGCGCGACTCTGCTATTGTTTATGGCAGAATTGGTTAGACTGCTAGCAGCTCATCCCACACCCTCTGAATCAGTGGGAAAACGTCTGCCGAGTGTTTATTCTGGGTGTAACATTTCTCCTCCCCTGGTAAAACGGCAGGCCAGGAAGGCAAGATAGACTCTACTCCTAGCGACCCATTATAGCTCTTGGGAAAGGGACTTAGGGTGGCCTCCAGTAAAGGACATGAACAAAGGCTTCCATTCAAGTTTATAGAGCTCCCTCCTGCTCCTTTGTACAGATTGGCTGATCTGAAGGACTCCAGGCAAAGCACTAGATTATAGATGAAGGTGACATGGAAACAGCTATATCTCAGACACAGAAGAGGAGAAAGTGATGGATTCAATCTATCACGTCAGGGCCTACATCTTATTCCTTAGGAGCAGACTGCAGTTCTCTCTTCTGTCATCTTCCTAAGAGCTACCTGGACCCTTGGCTTTTCTTCTTGACTCATCAGCTTTCCCTCCTTTAAGGTTACCAGGGCTTGAAAAAAATAAATTGTGATACAGGGATGTCCCCTTGTATTAACCAGGGTGTTTTATGTTTGTACGGTATGCTGAGAGCTTCCATCTTCATTCCTTGTGCATTTTTTGAGGGCCAAGCATACGCAAGGAAATTGTGCTAAGTCTTAGTGATATTCAAGAGAGCTCTACTGCAGCAGTGTGAGCATACAATGTTAAGGTAATTAAAGCAACACCAAAAAGCAATAAGCAGGTATTATTCCTTTTTCAGAGATTAGAACACAGATTTAGAGACTAAGTTGCTCAAGAATATCTGAGTATCGGAAAAGCCCTGGGGACTGGATTTGACCTCAGGTGTTCTAGCACCCAGTCCAGCACTTTGACCTTTTACACTGTGTGTTATTCAAAGGTGATTTCCTCAACATTTCATAAGCCCACACAAATTGTCACATTAGTTTGTGGCCTCCATCTACGTGGTCCAGAAGCACCAAGCAGAATGGTGCATGAGATGTGTCTTTCTTGAAGTCCAACTGCTAAGGTTGGAGGCAGGACCCTGACTTCTCTGATAATCCACTAGGGTTCTGTGACTCACAAATGGATCCCAGCTCTGCTACTTACTAGTGAGTGACACGGATGAGATTATTTAAACTCTCTAAGCCTCAGGTTCTTCATTTGTATTATGGGGATAATAATAGTTTCTACTATTATTAGTAGGCTGTTGCAGGGATTAGCCAAAGTATATTTGAAAAACATTATGTTAGCTTGCTAGGGCTGCCAACACAAAGTACCACAGACCACGTGTCTTAAACAACAGAAATTTATTTCTCACAGTTCTTGAGAGTGGAAGTCCAGGATCAAGGTGTTGGTATGGTTCTTTCCTTCTGAGGTCTCTCTTCTTGTCTTGCTGATAGCCGCCATCTTGCTTTGTCCTCACAAGGTCTTTCCTCGGGGCACACATGCCCTTGGTGTTTTTGTGTGTGTCCTAATCTCTCTTTATAAGGACACCAGTCAGGCTGGATTAGGGCTCACCCTAACGGTCTCCTTTGAACTTAATCACCCCTCTAAAGGCCCTATCTCCAAATGCAGTCACATTCTGAGGTCATGGGGGTTAGGACTTGAACATGTAAAGTTTGGGGTGGGGATGGGGGACACAATTAAGCCCATAAAAGGCACCTAGGACAGAGGGTGTTAAATAAACTAATTCAACTAAAACCTAATGTCTTATTTGGATGCCTGTTCTCAGCCTTTATTGCTTGCTAAGACCAATGAGTTCTGTAAGTTCATTGCTGCAAGGATACAGTAGCATTTCCTCCCCTTGTTTTAAATGTGTCTTTCTCAAGCTTCCAGAATGGTTCCTTGTCCTAGTGTTTTTATACTATTGGGTTTTAGAAGATTTTATTTACTCTCTTCATATCCTTTGTGATTTTCAAAATTTGATGATATCCCTGCTCAGCTCTTAGCCTTCCAGACAGAGTGGTCCCGTGGCACGGCAGGAAGATCCTGGCTGGGAGTCAGGAGACCTTGGTTCAAGCCTCAGTTCTGCCACAAGTCAGCTTTGGGCAAGTCTCCTCAGCTTTCTGAACCCTTAATTCTTCTGGAGGAAAACGGGGAAAATGGACTCAACACTAAGGCTTCATGTTCGGTGGTCACTGGATGGATCACTGTGGTTGAATCCCACCCCTGTCACTTTCTACTTGGGTGTCCTTGGGCAAGTTACTTAACCTCTCCAAGCCCTTGTTTCTTCATCTGTAAAATGAGAATAGTAGTATGACCTCGCTTCATAGGGTGTCTGAGAACCTCACAGGAAATAGTGCAAATAACGACCCCTTAGCACAGTCCCCTTCAGTAACAAGCCAGGCACATCCTGAGTGTGCAAAGCCTCTTCTGTCTTCATTCTTTCTTCCAGCCATCTTCCCTGTGTGTGTCTTTCCAGACAGCTAGCAGCCAGAACCCCGTGCCCTCTCTATTCCAGGCATACCAAGAGTTTGGTGTTATTTGAAAAAAAGAATAGTATTTTCTGTTTTGTTTTTGACTCATAATAATGTTCAGCATTTTGTTTGCCCCTTTTGGCCAAAGCAGTACATTCATCTCTTCTGGGTCATAAACAGAAAAATTCCTCAGCAGACCTAATAGGCACAGCAGTGAGACTGTTCAAGGAAAGACTCCATCATAATCAGGATATGAAAGTCAGTGTCTACAAGATTCTTTTCACTGGGTTTTATTCTCGTCCTTTCCATAGCCTTTTATTATAGCAAAGTGCCAAGTAATTTCTTTGTTTTTAAATTTTTGTCTAACCTTCGCTGCAGTGTTATAATATTAGGAGGCAGCAATTAATATTGGTTTAATATTAAGAATAGCAACATTAACCTTGCGGTATCGCAATCATCTCCCTTTCCATCCATACAGCAAGGGGAAAAATAGGAAAGGTGCTGTGACCTCTCCTTACTAGTCAAGGCAAATATTTAAAACTTCTTGGTCCAGGGACGCCTGGGTGGCTCAGTCGGTTAAGCATCTGCCTTTGGCTCAGTTCATGATCCCAGGGTCCTGGGATCAAGTATCGCACCGGGCTCCTTGCTCAGCAGGGAGTATGCTTCTTCTTCTGCCTACTCTGCCTGCCCCTTCCTGTTTGTGAGCTCTCTCTCTGACAAATAAATAAATAAAATCTTTAAAAAAAAAAAAAAACTTCTTGGTCCTATCTGAAAGGTTGACAGATTTCTGATCCTTAAGTCCAAATGACAGATCTTATATCTTCATAGACAAAAATTTAAAAACAAAGGAAGTACTTGGCACTTTGCTATAATAAAAGGCTATGAAAAGGACAAGAATAAAACCCAGTGAAAAGAATCTTGCAGACACTGACTTTCATATCCTGATTTTGATGTTCCAGGTTTATTTTGCTACAGTTGTTTTAAAAATCAGAAATTTGTTTACCCAAAGAATATGAAAACATTAGTTTGAAGGGATATGTGTACCCCTATGTTTATTGCAGCATTATTTACAATAGCCAGGATATGAAAGCAGCCCAAGGCTCCATCCTTAGATGAATGGATAAAGAAGATGTGGTACACATACATGTGTGTGTGTGCACATACGCGCACACGTACGCACACACTGTGGAATATTATTCAGCCATAAAAAAGAATGAAATCCCGCCATTTGCAACAACATGGATGGAGCTAGAGAGTATAATGCTAAGTGAAATAAGCCAGTCAGAGAAAGACAAATACCATATGATTTCACTCATGTGTGGAATTCAAGAAACAAAACAAACAAAAGGGAAAAAAAGAGACAACCCCCCAAACACCAGACTCTTAACTATAGAGAACAAAACAGGTGGTTACCAGAGGGGAGGTGGGTGGGAGGATGTGTGAAGTGGGTAAAGAGGATTGAGACTACACCTATCATGATAAGCACTGAGTAATACATCGAATTGCTGAATCACTGTATTGTACACCTAAAACTAATATAACACAATTTATTAAAAATAGATAAATAAATATCAGAGGTTTTAATGCTGCTAAAGTGGCTTCTCTAAGCACTCTTTAAAAATACTTCTGGCATTTTGTGAAAAGCAAGTGTAAGTTTATTGCCTCTAAAGGGATGTCAAAGACTCAACTAAATTTGATTACCAACTGACAATCTGTCACGAATTTGAAGACAGCTGTTATGTCTCATGGAAGTCTGCAATTTTCTTGGCTAAATATCTTTGCCTCCTTCAGCTATTTTTTATAGGACAGGGCCGCCTGGTTCTGGGTGTTTTGTCTAGTTGTCATTAAGTGTGCTCGTTAATCTAGAAGTGTGGCATCCAGAGTTGACTTTATCACCTCAGATGTGGACTGACCTGAACAAAACAAAGTGGTGTTTCTACAGTCCCTCTTTGGAATGTTACACTTCCATTAATCCTGGCCACATCAACATTAGTTTGTCAACCACATCACAGTATTGACTCACAATAGCTCGTGGTTATCTACAAACTCTAGAATATGTACTATTATTTCCTTCTCTTGAATGAGAGTAATTATTTAAGCTTTTAATTTTGAAATAATGATAGATTCTTAGGAAGTTGCAAAGATAGTACGGAGAAGTCCTAAGTGCCCTTCTTCCAGTTTCCCCCAATGGTTACACTTTTCTTAACTGTCATATAATATCAAAACCAGGAAATTGACATTGGTACCATGTGTGGATGTAGTACTATGCCATTCCATCTACTTTTTTTTTTAGAGGGGAAGGAGGGGCAGACAGAGAGGGAGAGAGAGAATCTTAAGCAGGCTCCCCCCCAGCACAGAGCCTCACTCGGAGCTTGATCTCACAACCCTGAGACCATGATCTGAGCCAAAATCAAGAGTCCCATGCTTACCCAACTGAGCCATCCAGACACACACTTCTTGAATTTTTTTGAATTAAAAACTCTGAGTTCATTAGATAACAAACCCTATCATTACCTAAGTGTTTTCAGATGGTGTCCTCTTTCACCCTTATTGGTATCATTTGTAATTATTTTTTTAAAGATTTTATTTATTTATTTATTTATTTATTTATTTATTTATTTATTTAAGAGAGAGAGAGAGAAACAGCATGAGAGGGGAGAGGGTCAGAGGGAGAAGCAGGTTCCCTGCTGAGCTGGAAGCCCGATGTGGGGCTCTATCCCAGGACTCTGGGATCATGATCTGAGCCGAAGGCAGTCGCTTAACCAACTGAGCCACCCAGGGGCCCCAGTATCATTTGTAATTATTTTGTCAGTGTTGAATTTTTGAGACCTTCTCATTTCACCAGAACATTCATTTCAACGTTTCCTTTTTTTTTTTTAAGATTATTTGAGAGAGAGAGAGAGAGAGAGCAGAGCGAGTGAGAACATGAGTGAGGGGGGAGCGGCAAAGGGAGAAGGAGAAGCAGGCGATCCAGGACCCTGGGATCATGACCTGAGCCAAAGGCACACACTCAACTAACTGAGCCACCCAGGCGCCCCCTCTCAACGTTTCTTAATACTTCTGACAAAAAAACACCCAAACCGACACACCTCTCTCAGGGTTCCCCATATCAGTACATGGCATGACCACTCACTCAATTACTCAAATTAAAGTTCTTGGAGACATGGTTCCTCCTCCCCTTCACCCACACTTTATTTCCAATTTATTAGTAAATCGTGTCAATTTTACTTTCAAAATTTACCCTGAAACTATTTCTTATCACTCCCACTATGACCACCTTGGTCTAAGCTACCATCACTCTGCCCTCCACCCCTGACCTCTGGCCTCCCAACTGACCTCTCAGACCTACTCTTGCTACCCTCAAATCTATTCTCTCCAGAGAGCGTAGAGAGATCCCTTAAAGAAGTAATATGAGCCATTTGCACCCTTCTGCTTAGCACCTCCAGTGACTTTCCATATAATAACTAAATTCTTATTTATACAGCACTTATTATAAGCCAAGGAATCTTAGTGCTTCACATACATTAACTCATTTAACCCTTACAACAACCACCTGAGGTGGGTTCTCCTAGGATTTGCACCTTATAGATGAGGAATTTCCGTGAGAGAGAGGGTAAGTGACTTTCCCAAGGTCTTACAGCTACTGTATGGAAGTGCCAGGAGGAGACCTCAGGCAGGTCAGCCCCAGTGTGCACGGTACCCGGTTCTACCTTGTGCCTTTTGAAGGAAATCACTAAGCACAACCCACACTTAAGGGAGAGCATTATGTTCCATCTCCTCGAGGGAGAATCCTTTACATCAACGATTTGGAATTCTTCTGCATGGTAGAGCTGTCTCTCCTCCATTTATTTATTCAGTCATTTACTTATATCACTATGGACTCAAAGATAGGTATTTTACACCTTGGGTTATAATTCAATACTACTTTATCTGATTACTAAACTTATTCCGGCGTGGGACATTGAAAGTGCTTTCATTCTACTCCCATGTCCCTTTGGCATACTCCCATTAGTGTGGGTTTTTTTGTTTTTGTTTTTATTTTTGAGCACTTCCTTACTTTCTGACACTACAAGATTGTTTCAAGCTTATCCTGTGTATTTCCTACCCCAGTCCTGGAATCAGCCATTTGTCCGAAGAGCTTGCTCTAGTTTTTAATAACACTTATCACTACTTGACATTTTATTATATATTTATTTGTATATTTGCTTTTTGTTCCTCTCTCCTCTGTCTCTCCTGTAAGTATCACATGGACAGGAGCTTGCTTTATTCAATGCTGTATTCTAGCCATAGAACATGCTTAGCATATGGCATGTGTTCAATTTTGTTGAATCAATTTCTGACCATGGGACCAGTTATCTTTTTGTGGCTCTGAACTTTAATTTGCCCCCCTCCAGAAGCTGGGAATATGAAACTCATCATTTACTTGTTTGGCTGTTCATGGTTATTTTTCCTAAATTTTTCTCGTCTTTATGATCCTGATGACTCCTTACTTGTTGATCAAAAGTAAGTCTAGAATAGCACTTCTTTTATTGCCTCCTCAATTTTGTATGCAAGAAAAGAATTTGGAGAAATTCTGTTTTTAGAAAAAAAAATGAAACTTGCGATTTTTCATCATGTCCATATTTTCATTTTCTTTTTTTAATCAGACAAACTAGACTTTACTTTTTTATGTTATTTTTAAAATTTAAATTCAATTAACTAACATATAATGTATTATTGGTTTCAGAGGTAGAGGTCAGTGATTCATCAGTCTTATGTAATACCCAGTGCTCATTACATCATATGTCCTCCTTAATATCCATCCCCCCACTCCAGCAACCCTGTTTTTTTCCTATGATTAAGAGTCTCTTATGGTTTGTCTCCCTCTCTGATTTCATCTGTTTTATTTTTCCTTTCCTCCCCTATGATCCTCTGTTTTGTTTCTTAAATTTCATGTCCATATTTTCTATGTTGTGTTAAGATAGCAGCACCATTCTGAGCCCAGCCATGTTGCTGCTACTGATTTACCTTGTCTTTAAACTTCCCCTAAATGGTGTCATACCCTATGCTTGAGTTCATGGCTATCCAAGACTTGCTGCGTCTGCTAGGTCAGGCAAATCTGCAAAGCACTGGCTTCCATGGCCATGTTGCAGTTGCCAGACACTGTCTACTAAGTCCCTAGAAAATCTTTGAAATTGTGTTTGCATTCTTACATGGAAATTTCCAGGTAATTTTGTTACTTAAACTCTGGCTTTACTACTGAACTCCATTATGTATGTCCTCTTCTTAGTGATTTTCCTCTGTGGTCTTTCTTTGTTACGCCTAGCAGCCTTCATAGAAGGCATTTTATCTAGGGATGTCTCCTCATTCTAGTAGAAAACACCTTGGTTCGCAAAAATGAGTATCCTTTTTGTCACCTTCTTCCTGGTTCTTATTACACTTACTCTAACTTTGTCCAGGATTTCATCCTCTCTTGTTAGTAATAGGTCAGAATGCTAAACCCTATGAGGTGTTTTGTCTTGTTTTTTGTTTTTTTTAGTGCATTTTCTTAGGCATCTTTTCTCTTTCTACCTTCTGAAATAAACCTGGAACATTGATAGCAATAAGGGCTACTGAAAAAAGATAAAGCAGGCAAGAAATGTGTGAAATGCCTGGGTAGGGGTTGACATTTTAGATATTACAGCTAGGGAAGGCCCTCTAGAAGGGGACTTGGAGTAAAGTGTTGAGGGAGTGACAACCCTGTGGTTGTCTGGGGAAAAGCATTACTGACACAGAGAACTGTAAGTGCAAAGGTCCTGAGGTAGGAGCAAGCCTGGAATGATCTAGAAAGAGCACAGCAACCAATGTGGCTGGTGGCAAGTGAGGGAGAAGGAAATTAGCAGGAGATGAGATCAGGGAGCTATGGGAGGAGTGGGTCATAGAGGTCACAGTATGGACTTTCTGTCTATATACTGAATGAATTATGGGACTCCATTCAAAGTTGTGGATGTGAATGTTTGTGAGTGTGTGTGTGGGGGGGGGTGCACATGTCTAGGAGCTTGCAGCTGGGATAAGGTTGAAAAGGCAGACTAGGGCTCAATTTTGCCAGGCATATCCGTAGATGCAGGTATATGTATTTACCAGACTCCTCCTTTTTAGTGGAGAGCCGGGTCATTAAGCAGAAGAGAGAATGCAGGTGTGCAGTAGTGGCCAGACTACAGTTCAGTTTTGAGCATACTGTGGGAACTGTGGGAATATATTGAACCATTGTCAATAGGTTTATTGATAATTTTTAAATTTTGCAGGTAGAGAAACAGATGCAGTCAAAGGTCATGAGTCAGCCAGGTCTTTTGACGGCTAGCTCTGCACCATCTCTAGGCACCACTTTCTTTAGAGATTTAGCTCTGATGGAAATTACCACCAGATCTCTTAACCTGGAGCTGGCATCAGAATTATCCAGAACAGAGATTTTTGAAATATGTGTGTCTCAGCCTAACCCTAGGCATTTCAAGTCAATAGTTTGGGGAGGGACCCAGACACATGTATTTGAAAAAGTTTCCAGGTGATTCTGATGTGCATCCCTGATCAAGGAACCTCTGAACCCATGGAAGAATTAGCCCACTTTAATTTTACAAAACACAAATTAGTGGAATGCCTTAAAAATCCCTACCTTAGCTATTTATGAGTAATAGAAAGATGAGAGATTCTTAGCTGCCATTAAACACAGTTTCCTCTCACTTGGGGAGAATATTACCATTAAGGAATGTTCATATTCAGTGAAGCTGGGGCTAAAAATGGCATTTGCACTATCTGTGAATGATGGGCAAATTGGTCCTGGGCCTCACTGGGTCCATTTCTCTCAATGTTATTGCTCTAATAATCAGTGCCACAGCTCAGAGTAGTTTCTAGAATGCCTCTGCTGGGATGAATATATTTTTATGTTCTTAATTTTAAAAAAACACACTTGTTTAGGGCTTTATAAATTTCAATCTTAGAGGAGAAGAAACTAAATCAGTTTGTTTTTTATTTGTATGTATTGTTAGACTGACTGATTGACTCTTTGGGTGGACAAATAGCCTCCTTAGGAGGTTCCACATCCCTGATCTAAGAAATAAGACCACAGAAGGTATTTTAATGTAGCAGCTAGGAGCTCAGGTTCCAGGTCAGACAATTCTGAGCTTACTCTGGCTCTCAGCTATGTATCAGCTTTGTGGATTGGGGTAACTAGTCTTGGCTTCATCATCTGTAGAAGGGAATCATAAAGGCATCTATCCTCTTGTATTTTGCAGAGAATAAAAGGGAGTTTATGTAAAATGCTTAGCACAGTGCCTAAATCATAATCTTTAACAAATATTAGCTCTTACCATGTTTCGTAGATTCTGAGCCACGTCCTGAAATTGAGTCTTACAATGATAATTTATGGACTTTTTTTTTTTTTTTAAGGATATGTGAGCTTAAAATCGGTGCTATCTTGGATTTGATGAAATAGGTGTTAATGCTTACTAGAGTATACCATAGTCATCACTTTAGAAAACACAAATTTACACATAACAGTTTATGAGTTAATCCCTAATGTTTTGTTTGAATAACTTGAATAGGTCCAGAAGATATTTATTTGTATTAGCAACTATGTCAATGTATCTATGCAGTAATAATGAATATTTTCTTTCAAAAATGTCGCAATATGTCACCTCTTTATTAATTCCTTCCAAAAAGGCAAATTGATGGCATTTTCCACACCTGTAAAAATGATCTCTTTCTTAGGCGGACAATGGCAGTTAAATATTATCTGAATCTACTGAGGATGGCATAATGGTCTTTGGTTGCTGCAGGAGAGATTGCAGTCAGAGATGAAGGAGAACCGGATGGAAGTGTAGACAGAACTATTCATGGTGGGTTCCCCTTGTCCCCTGCTCTGAGCTGACCTGACCCTAATGAAGAGTCCTTGGAGACTTGCAGTGTCTGTTGTAGGAATACTGCTAAGGATATATCCATCACATTGCTCAGGGTTCCCCTTTTTGTTTAGTTTATTCCGCGAATATTCACTGAGGTTCCTCCTAAGTGCCAGACTCTATCCTAGGATATACAAACCAGGTCCTTGTGCTCACAGACCTTAAATAATGGGAGAAATACACAATAGGCAAATTATCAAATAAATTGAAAATTTTCATGTAGTGATTAGGTGTTTTAAAAAAAAGGGTGAAGCAATACCACCTTGGGGATGGGGGGAGGAGGAAGACAGCTTTCAACTGGGCAGTCAGAAGCAGCTTCTCTCTAGGATGAGACTCTGAGCTGAGGCCTGAATGACAAGAATTAGTTGGACATGCACTGATTTGAGCAAAGGGCATGCTGGGAAACACACACACACACACGTTGCACAAAGGTCTTGAATCAGGAATGACCCTGGTGTGTTCAAGGAGCAAAGTGGAAACCAGTGTGCTAGTTGTTGAGATTGAAGGTCTGGGAAGGACTTGTGCATCAGGCTTTCCAGGGGAGGGGGAAGATGCTAGAGCTTAGAAACACACTGAGGTTGCTCAGCCGTATTCATCTTATGGACCCCATGAACTGGATATCTGAACTCATTTAAATCCCTTTCTCATCCACTGCTCAAAAGCTTAGGGCCAGATCTGTGACCTTTGGTAAGTGCCTAGGAGCCTGCGTTTTGTATTAACTACTTTCCTGGCGCCATCTTGCACCCAACCCTGTATGTCCTTTTTCTTTCTCTCTAACACTTCTTTATTGTACCTAGTTCTGGTTTGTGTTATCTTTTAGATAAGTCATTTCAAATCCATTTGTGGATGAAGGTGGGTGTACAGTACATACATTCATAGACACAAGTGGAGGGATGGGGGTAGTGACGTCTCCTTCATGGAGTCTTCAGAACAGTATAGATTTTTCTTATCCGGCTGAACTCAGAGGCTGGCTTCTCTGTCTATGACTTCTGTCTCCTTGGATTTTCACGTGTGGGTATGGGTTTGCAGTATTTATGTTCTGTTAAGTCACGAACACTGAATTGAGGAATATGGAACCATTGCTCCAGGGGAGATACAGGGTGAAGTTGTAGGAACCACTGGTCACAACTTTTTTAATCAACCAATCAACGCATACTCATGTTTTATGTGAATTTCTATTTTAAAACACCTTATTTAGCATATATTGTTGATTCATTAATGTGGAATTCATGGCTAACAGCACTAGAACTCGTGCCTGAGCAAAGCTTATCTAACACATTACCATTAAGGAATGTTCATATTCAGTGAAGCTGGGGCTAAAAATGGCATTTGCACTATCTGTGAATGATGGGCAAATTGGTCCTGGGCCTCACTGGGTCCATTTCTCTCAATGTTATTGCTCTAATAATCATTAGACTCATGTATTTTCTTTGGAGGGCACATCACAGCCTTCTTGTGCTTAAGGATACCAGACAGCACTTCGGCATTATGCTTGGAGACCATTTAAACAGTGAAATCATTGACAAAAAGCACAAAAATGTGAAAAATTTTGCACTTAATAGACTGCAAAAAGGACACTTGCTTGCGGTATAGGAGTTGAAACACGAAGTCAGAGTATTGCCTAGTTCAACCTTAGCTGGGAACGTGTAAGTCCTGCGGCTCCAGTTCTCCTCCATTGTGCATGAGTTTGGGAACGTGTGGAATAGCGCTGCTAGTATTGGTCTTGGGGTTATAAATAAATTTTAGCAAGTAGGCAGTGTTGTAAATACAGAAGCCATGAATAATGATTGACTGTATTTAGAAAAAAATCTTGTTACCTTTGACCAGGGTAATCCCAGTATTGTGATGCATGTTAGCAAGCCTAAGAGCTCTTTATTCAAGTCCTGGTATGGAGATTATTTTCATTGCTTGGAACAAGGAGCCTACACTATTGGGAACATTTGGCAGTTGACTTAGAAAACCTGTTTCTCAGTGGTTTTTCCTAAGGAAGTTAAGGAACCAGAAGGTATGATCCAAGTGGTCTGTTGGTTAAAAAATTCCTTGAAGTACTGTGGTCAAGAGGAGAGTAAAAAATTCCAGCCTTTTACATAGAGAGGCTCTTACTCTCCTGCAAGTCTGGATCTTCCAGGCAGCTGGCCTCAAGACGGCTGCCCAGATGGGGTGAAGCAGAGGAACAGGAAGCAAGAATGGGGCTCTTCGGACTGTTTTCTCTTTTTGATCTTCCCGTGGCCCATGTTTGTGGTTTCTACCACCTTCCTAGGTATTGGTCTCAGTTCTTCAATCATTCTTGGTGCCCCTTTCCTTCAACCCCACTGATAGCTAAGTTCTATCTGTTATTTGCCTTGAATCTGGGTCCTGCTTTCCATGAACACAGACACTGTCTTACTCCATGCTTCATTAACGTTCTCTAAGCCTGTTGGCATCGATGCTTAATGTTTTTCTCCACCTCAGGCCTCAATTCCCTCTAAGCCAAGTTCTTCCTAGAAGAACCCCTTACTCAAAAACCTTCTGTGACTCCCTATATCTACTGATTTGAACTCAAGCACCTTGACTTCAAACTCATCATTTTTTTTAAGGTTTATTTATTTATTTATTTGAGAGAGGAAGAGAGAGAGAGGGAGAGCACACAAGCAGGGGGAGGGGCAGAGCGAGAGGGAGAGACTCTCAAGCAGGCTCCAACTCCCACTGAGCATGGAGCCTGATATAGGGCTCAATCTCACCACCCTGAGATCATGACCTGACCCGAAACCAAGAGCCACCCAGGCTTAACCAACTGAGCCACCCAGCTGCCCCGATTTCAAACTCATCTACCCCCATTCATAGTTCTTCCCAAAGTTATTCCAGATGCTTTTTCTAGTCATGTCTCTGCTCCTTTACATGTGTTCATATACACTGTCTTCTTGCTATTTTCAAAACATAACTAAAATTTCCATCCCCAAACCATTGTTCGTGTTGTACTTTTTTTTTTTAACAGATATACTTTCTTTCTATATCTACTATTTAAAATTATACACAGGATTAATGACATGTTTCCTAATTTTCCCCAAATGGATACAATTTTCTACTCCCCAAACTTCTGCCTCATTTTACTTTTGTCTCCAGTGAAGCTTTACATGTTTGCTTTATACCAATTATTTTTCTCTATATTTTTCTTACTGTTAGTCCTTTTATAAGGACATAAAACTACCTGTTCCCCATAATCCTTAAAGGAGACCTTGCACAGAATAGGTGCTCAATAAATATTTATGGAATCTGAACACTGTTCTTAATTATGCTATGGTAATAAGGTAGCCACCTCTCTAGGAAGGAAAGGAGAAAGAGAGGGAGGAATACCACCAGGTGTTTGTACCTGGGCCACCTTGAAAAGTACAAGATGGGTTCAGATAAAAATGGGGAATGTGCTCCAAATCCCAGATATCTAGGAAGCCACAACCAGTCTTAAAATTCCAGAGAGGGTGCCTGGGTGGCTCAGATGGTTAAGCGTCTGCCTCAGGTCATGATCCCAGGGTCCTGGGATTGAGTCCCGCATCGGGCTCCCTGCTAGGCGGGGAGTCTGCTTCTCCCTCTTCCTCTGCCTCTGCCTCTCTCTCTCTCTCTCTGACTCTCATGAATTAAAAAAAAAAAAAAAGATAAAAAAAAATTCCAGAGAAATGTAAGTTAATTCCACAAATGCACTAGAGGCAAGTATCAAAAAACCCTGGAAGTCTCAAGAATCTCCTCCAAAGGTTAGGTAGGACAGCTGTGAGCATCTCTTGAGTGCTGTGGTCTAGATAGGCCCCTGGCTCAGTGCTGAGTCTAGGTGTGGCAAAGCCACCTCAGACTGACCACAGTCCCCTGAGCATCTCTAGCCCTTGACTGAACAAGAACTTGAGGTTTCAGGAAGATACATGGGCCAGAGACCTTGACATATGGTGGTAACCAACCTGTTCTTCCCTGTCCAAACTGTCATCTAAAAAAAAAAAAAAAAGTAAGTACTTAGAGTGGGGGTGTGATTGGGGTGGAGCACAGGAGATTCACCTGTGGGTTCTTTCAAGGATAGTGAACAAAGAGGAAGGCCAGAGATTATTCTACAGGCAGTAAAATAGCATACCTGTTTTATTTTAAAATAACAGTCTTTCTCTAAGTCAACCTGAGCCAAAATTGTCTCCATTCACTTACTCCATGCATATTTACTGAGTGCCCATTAGGTTCCAGGCACTTTCCCGGGCACTGTGATATACCATTGTACATTAACAGTCTTACCCCTCTCGGACGATCGGGGCCATCTGCCTGTGGTGATCACAGCCTGTCCTTGTTGCCTAGTGCCCTGAACTTGGTGAGTCCCTTTTGAATATAAGACCGGCATACTCAACAAACTGCCCAGGACTTCATGAAGGAGGTGCTGGCTGAAAGCGGGGAAAGAACTCGGATGTGAGCTCTTGACTGGTGCAGTGGTACTCTACCATTTAAATGTCTGATCAAGGAGCTACACACCCAGGTGGCTAACTCCAAATGGCAGGGGCCACTGCCAGCATACTGTGAGCCTTCTTTGCAGACTTTCCTTAAGCCTACATGTACTTTTTTTTTTTTGAGAGAGAGAGAGAGAATGTGCTTTTGAGCCGGGGGAGAGGGGGGAAGGAGGAGGGAGAGAGAATCTTAAGTGGACTCCATACCCAGCTCAGAGCCCAAGGCAGGGCTTGATCTCACGACCCTGAAATCATGAATTGGATGCTTAACTGACGGAGCCCCCCAGGCGCCCCACACATGTACATTTTTCAAGTTATCACCTCTTTTCCCTACGCCCTCCCCTCAAAAAAAAAAAAAGAAAGTAGAGGGTATATTTCTTCTTCACTCTTTTGTTTTTTATGCTTCTCCTCACTCTGGCTTCTGCCACAACTGACAGCGGAAATGCTGACCTGTCATGAGAAGGGCTTTCTGGGGGACACGTGGCCCCGGGCTGGAGCGGCGACAGCAGCAGGAAGTACAGGAAATCTCATGAGATGGTCTGTTCTTGAGCGTTTGCCAGCCTCCTTCTGCAGTCTCATGAGGGAAAGAGAAGCCTCTAAGTTACTGAGGACGTCACCGGAACACAGTACCAATTCTCAACTGTTTGAGGTTCACCAGTAACTGACTAAAATGACCGCAGGACACAACTGTGAGACTCCAGCCACAGCTGGTGGCCATGGAGCTGTATGTTGAGATACTTTTTACTCTAACGGCTCCACACTCTCAGGGAGCCCAGGGATGTTGCTGTGGAGTCCTGGGGAGGTTGCGTGAGAGGGGAGGGGTAGTGGTCTGTTTTTGTGAGGCATCAGGGTAGCTGCTAGTTCTAAGGGGAAAAGGGAAAAGTCTGGGTCACAGACCGGAGCCGACCTCTCTGGAAGACTCAGGATGGGGCCCCGTGGCGGCTCGTGTACACTTTGACAATGTAGATAACGAATACACACACTGTGAGCTCTGGGGTGAAGACATTGGCTCCAAGTCAGCGGCCTTCCCAAAGTTCCATCACTTCGAGAAAGGGAGAGAGAGAGAGGAAGGGAGGAAAGAAGGAAGAAAGGAAGGAAGGAAGGAAGGAAGGAAGGAAGGGAGGAAGGGAGGAAAAGAAGAGAGAGAGAAAGAAAAAGAGAAAGAAAGAGAAAGAAGCTTTCTCTGCCATATCGTTGGCAAGTGTTGTTTCCTGATACAGCGAGCCCCGTTCTTAGAAATGGCTGGGCTTCACTGCCAAGGTTTGCTGAAAGCACTGTGTTAAAGCCAACACAGAAAGACTGGCCCCAGGCCGAATGTTCTGACCTATCTAAATCGACCCAGGCACATGTCCAACGACAGCACCCTTTCTTTTTGTTTTCAGCTGCCTCTGATCCTCTGGTACACACCTTGAGAGCTGGGAATTCTGGGGATGCTCTGGGTCTGTCTTACATAACACCAAAAGCACTGGGCCAGGCACATCCCTTACCTTAGAAAAGGCATCTAATGAACCCCGCGGATGACTTCTTCAAGCAAGACTGGCAGCTCAATCTAATTTGGAGGGAAAATGAGAAGCAGCCTAAAATAAGGCCAGAGACCAGATATGGGCCCTGGACCAACCATCACTCATCGGAGCCTGGGATTCTAAAAACCCTCTGCCACTTCTCTTGCCCGAAGGGGACCTCTTCCCTAGGCTGAAAACGTGAAGAGCAGAGCTGGGTATTGCCAGAAGCTTGGTGGAAGACAGCCTGGAATGGGACCTGCCAGTCAGAAGACTAGGACTGGGGCCCCAACATTGTGATCAGTTGAGGATTATCATCTGACTTGTCTCCTGGTGTGCTAATAAGGTCCTCCTTAGGCAGGTAGCAGGGGTGAGAGCATTCCTGGGCAGCTGATAATTTGCATGGAAGGTAATAAATAATGGAATTATAAAATGCAATTGCGATATGTATGCTCAAAACAATTTATCTTTCTAAAGGAAGCTCAGATATTACTTTAGATGGATTTCCTCCTCCCTTCTCCCCACTGCATACAGCTTCCTGGGTGATTTGAACCTCCCTGCCCACTCTTTTTCAACCTACAATCAAATTCTAACAGTGAGAATTTCTTGAAGAGATGACTAATGCTGATAAGAAAATTAAAGATGTATTTTAAAAAAAACCATTTCCAAAGCTTGGGAGTGACCCACACACTTAAGATAAGAGGGCTGTTCCACTTCTGCTGGGCAGGGGTGGGGGATGCGGGGGTTTTGTCACTGCTTCTCCTGGGCAAATGCTAAATATCCACTCTCCCCACTGCCACCACCACTGAAAACAGAAATACGCACACAAGAAGCCTTGCCACGCAGACTGCTGAACAGACAGGCTGAACAGACAGATGTTTTCTAATTAGCATCTATTAACCCTAGGCTATTATTAAAAGTTGCTTTTTTTGGTTTTATGGTGAAAGTCTCTTATATGTAATACCATAATCATAAAGACGTCCAAATAAAGTAAACATTTCAAGTCCCTGCCCATGGCCAATACATCTCTGAATAACAACCGAAGTAGCCGTATTTCCACCTTCATGATGTTGGCATTGAACAATTCTTCCACCTGCCTTATTTTATAGCTGATCCTTTGCAGTAGGTGAGGTAAGTTGGCCAGATTTTACCATTCTCACTCCACAGCAGGGAGGAGTGACAGACATGGAGGTGCATCCCCCTAACCCCTGGCGAGGACGGGACCGCTTCTTTAGGGTTACCTCGGTGGCCAAGAGCTGCCTCACCCGAGTCATGCCCTTCTCATGGGCAACTGAATCCTGAGGAGGGATGGGAAGGCCCAGCATTTCAGCTCACCGCAGATCACCATGATGGGCAACACTCACTCCAGAGCGCCCCACCAGGTGAGCCCAGGCTCTGTCGCACCTGCGTCGCTGTGGAAGCTGAATGACTGAGTGTGTGACACCAGGTGACCATGAGTCCAGAACTGCTCATCTTGAGCTGACCCCTGTCATATCCACCAAGTAATAAGCTCAGGTGGGCCTTTGATTATAGGATCGAAGGGGTCCATCTGGGATTGAGTAAAGCAGGAATAGAGAGCACATACAGGCTGCGTAACAGAGAGCTCACACCCACATGGCACCTACCACCCTTGGGTCAGTGACCATCCCTCCGCTCACACTCATGGTCCTGTGGGTGGGTCTTCACAACATGCTGAAGGAGGGTCAAAAAGCACAAGCCTGCTTTATGGATGGATTGGCGTAGTGTTTGTGTGAGCGTGAATGTTGGTGACAGCTGGACTATAATCTCACTCAGGCCTGACACTGAAGAAGGGCCAAGAGAAAATTCTGCTGATGAGCAGAGCTTTGAGCCATGCACAAGGTCATCCACATGGTGTGAGAAGAGGAGGGGGCTGAGGTTAGAATACAGATGCACTCACCTATTGGAGTCTGATTTTCACAGGCATGATCTCTGATGCCTCACCCAGCCTTATGAGTGAAGGAGTGAGATTTTTGAGATTTTATTTTCCTTCCGTTGGAGGGGCCTCCTTTTTTTTTCTTGAAGATTTTATTTATTTGAGAGAAGAGAGAGAGAGCAAGCAGAGGGAAAGCGAGAAGCAGGGTCCCTACTGAGCAGGGAACCTGATGTGGGGCTTGATCCCCGGACCCCGGCATCAGGACCTGAGCGGAAGTCGGATGTTTAACTGACTGAGCCACCCAGGTGCCCCAAGGAAGGCTCCTTTTGTCTCAGGATTGACCTGGCTTCTCTCTGGGGTCCCTCCCTCAGCTCAGAGGGTCCCTCATCGGTTTAGGAGGCCACTCTGTCCTTTTGGGAAGTTGACCGTTCAGGATGACAGAGAGTACACGGCACGCACGGAGAACATATCAAAACCTAATAGCTTCTAAAACTCTATCCCCAGCTCTGGGTTATAGTCCCTCCTGGCACAGACTTCTGAGAAAACTGAACAAGGCCATGTGATTTTCTTTTTTTTTTTTTAAGATTTTATTTATTTATTTATTGGAGAGCAAGCGAGAGAGAAACAGCATGAGAGAGGAGACGGTCAGAGGGAGAAGCAGGCTCCCCACTGAGCCGGGAGCCCGATGTGGGACTCGATCCCAGGACCCTAGGATCATGACCTGAGCCGAAGGCAGTTGCTTAACCAACTGAGCCACCCAGGCGCCCAAGGCCATGTGATTTTCTGTACCGGGCATAGCTAATAATAATACAGATCTAAAGTAAACATACCTAGGCATATATGGAAAGTACACTTAAATTCGCATTTACGGCAACATGGTCAAGTTTTGGAGAAGAGGAGAGTCCTCAATTGGCCACTTAATTGGTGGTATAAGTTAAGCATTTCAGTTTATTGAATTTATTAATATTGCAGTTTATCCACAGTCAGATAGGGGAAAATGAAAAACTATGCTGATATCTTTCAAGAAACTTATTTAAACAACAAGGGTCATTTCTTTATCATGGAAAGAAAGACTGGCCTAAAGAAGTCTGCCACTTTTGTTCCTCTATTCCTCAAAATCCTCAGGGCCTCAGGAAAACAGAGTCAAAAATGGCTGAGAGACCCAGAGGATAATGCCCTTGTTGCCAAAAATCTGAACAAAATTAAACTTGCATCCACATGCAAGAATAATGATGACAATCAGAGTAATCCCATTTAAAATAATCAGGTGAAACTGTTATCTGTGGTTTTAAACCTTTCCTTTTGATAAGAAACACTTGGGGAGTTTTAAAAATATGTAAACACCTGGGCTCTGTTTCCTGAGACTGAGATTCAGTTGTTCTGGGGAGGGAGCTAGGCATCTGCCTTTTTAAAAAGGCTCCCAGGAGGTTTAATGCACAGCCTTGGTAGGGAACCATAGAACTAGACCTTGACTTAGTACCAGGTAATTTCTATCCCCACAGAAGAACATGCATCTGGCAGGAGGCGGGGGTGCCTAAAGAGGCCTAAAGCAATGATCGAAAAGAGCTCTACAGAAATCAGGTAAACCAAAGCCTATTGTTAGTGACAACCCATGAGTCTCCATATTCAACAAAGATCCTATGAACCTTTCAAAACACAGTATTATTTCAGGTATTAATGCTGAATTGATTATGAGTAATTAGACTATAAAATGCAAGGTTAAAGTTTTACCATGTTTCTGATTTGAGTTCTGTAAATGGGAGGGCAAATTCCCTATCGGGTGTGCCAATTATTACAAAAAAAAAAAAAAAATCTGTCCTGTTGCTACTGTTCCAGAGGGTTCCTAAGTCAGCCCAGGCTGCTGATGGACACACTGCAATAGGGGCAGCCCAGTATGGGGAGAAGCATTAGTCTGGAAGCGAGGCGGCTTGAACCTTCGTCCTATTTCTGACACCAAGTTAGTGAGCTATTGAACGGAGATTCTTTTTCATCTGTAAAATGGAGATAATAATGATATTTAAATAACTGGAAAGGTAGTTGTGAGGCTAAATCAGATAAAAGCACTTTATGAAGAGCTGAACATTTATATATAGTACCATTGTTATTCACTATGAGTTTTGTTATTACATTATCATCCTTTCACACGCGACTTGACCCAGTTGAGTCTTAGTCTTGTTGTACAAAAGGCCAATTTGGGAAATTACTCTTTTTTATTATAATCCTCATTACTAAAGTCTTTGTTTTTATTTTGGTTATCATCCTATCTCAGTAGCAAAAAAAAAAAAAAGAAAAGAAAAAAACAAAGAAGTGTCAACTAGGTGACCCCAGCAAAATGTCCCTGAAAGACAAAATTATTGTAAAGGGTTCTTCTCACCTACGTTATCCAACAGTATTTTTTCTGACTCACTTCAAGGCCCAAGGCAAAGCCAGTGACTTCAGGACTCATGATCCTAACAGCAGAACTGTCCTTGGAGACCTGTTGTTAGCAGGCAACGAGAGAGTGAATATGACACCACTCTGTGAACTATGACGCACTAGGCACGTGTGGGTGATGATGATTTTAGTGGTCGTCATAGAGATGATAGATGATAGTGTTAATGACAGTGATACAGACCAACTGGTTAACCTTGAATACGTAGGTAAGGACATGAAACACTGGTCCCCACTCGAGTAGGAGATGTACTGAAGGAGACAGGGCAGTCTCTGGAAAAAGAGTATAAGTTATGAAGTGTGAAACCGAGGACTGATTGGTTGGGGAGTCTTAGGGTTCTAGGCCTCTACCCCATCCCTCTCAAATCTGAGAAATGCTGAACAACTTCCTGGTAGTCTTCATTGGGTTTTCTTCCCCACATGCACCTTTCTAGATAGTTCACTTGAAGCTTTGTCACGCATGTCTCTTGTTCATCTCAGTCCCTTTTCCCATACAACCTCAGTGGGTTCCACTCTCTAGACCATAGGATAGGTGTCAACTCTGGTCAAAAGTTGGAGTGCAGAAAAGAAGGGGCATGGTGGCAAGGAAGGCCCTCTACTTGTCCCCAGGGATGTTTCATAAATTATGTGTTCTCACAGTCCCCTGACTGTTCACCTTCTAATGGCTCAGCTCTGTTGAGACGGCAAATAGAAGTTTCCACTTGGGTGGGGAAGGCAGACATAAGAACGCAGGTTCTCAGAGCAGGTAGCTATAATTTCATTTTGGTTGCAAAATAAAAAAGACTTCATGGAGGAAGAGCAGTGAGGGCACACTGAAAAAATTCAATTAAAAAACTATACAACTGTGAGAGATGTATAAACCTTCCAAAGATGTTAACTTTTTTTCCCCCCCAGATGGGAGAAGAAAAGTATCATTATCCTGTCACAGTACTTCTTCCACATTTTTTGGGTCTCTTAATCTGGTACTTGAAAACTTCTTCCTCTAACAGCTGGGGACTTTTTCCTCCTGAGAGCCATCTGCCCATTCCTGGTTGATACATCTTGGATCAAAACAACTGTGTATAGGACAAACCCTCGGTTCTTCTGGATTGGGGTGGGAAGTCAGAGGTCAAAGACCATCAATCCCTCTCCCAAGCCATGAGCTGTCTCGTTGGGTTAGCACAGAGCAGCAAATGGCCATGAAGTCATGTCCACTGAGACATGTCAGCCTTGTGGAACTTGATCAGGGACATAACTGTGCCAGGCCTGATGTTGATGGCCCCTCTCTCTTAAGGACATGTGGTGGTTGTGAGGATGCTTACAGCTTGCAGTGGGGAATAACACCCCATCTACCTTCATCACAGTACTTGAAACCCAGTCCTTTTGTGATAGGTTTTATCCAAGTGTTTTTTGTTTTTTGTTTTTTAATCTCTGGAAACTTTCCCAAACTCTATTGAGTTTTGTCTCGCTGGCTTCATCTTGCCCCGTGCATTCTAGCAGTTAGTGTCTGGGACTTCTCTTAGAGCAAACTTTCTCATGAGAGGCTTGGGGTGAAGTAGACATTCTTCATATTGACTCTTTTTATAAGAAGATTAGGCAAGAGTCCAGGAATGTAAATAGACAGGCTCAAGAGAATGTTTTGTGTGTGAGCAGATCCCAGAGCATCCCCAGCTGCACTGGGTGGGCGATGGAGCTCAACCAGGAACCCAGTGAAGGCTTATTCTCTTTGTAAACCCCCTGGCTCACTGCAGAAAGAAACGGTGGCTCCAAAGAGTCTCTCCCACAGGGTCAATAAGGCCTATTGCAGCAGACTGCTTTGGCTTTGTGGATGCAGGCCTTCCTATTAGGCCATGATGGAGAGAGCCACTGGAAATTAGCCAAAGATAAGCTCTCCTTTTCTTATGGGCACTTGTGAAGGCAAACTGAGAAGGGAGGTGAGGGGAAAGGGTGCATGGGTGGGGTCAGGGAAGTCGACGGAAAGAGAAAGAATGTAAAAGGTATCTAGGGGTCTTTGGTCCCATTCACAAGAATGCTGCAAGGTACAGAGAGATAGGGGTGTCTGCATGATCCTGAAATGGGCTCAGGTGGCCATTTGTTTATTCTACATAAAAATTTCGAAATCCACACAGTAAGCTTCCATAGGAGAGAACTAACTTTTATTGTATGTATTTTTTTAAAGATTTTATTTATTTATTTGAGAGAGAGAGTAAGAAGAACAAGCAGGGGGAGGGGCAGAGGGAGAGGAAAAAGCAGACTCCCCACTGAGCAGGGAGCCTGATGAGGGACTCAATCCCAGGACCCCGGGATCATGACCTGAGCTGAAAGCAGATGCTTAACCGACTGAGCCACCCAGGCACCCCTGTGTGTGTATTTTTTAATGTATGTGTGTTTTTAAGTTAAAAGTGTGTGTGTATATTTTTAAAATTAAGTTTTAAATTGCCCAGCATAGTAATATGCACCTTTGCTAGGTCAGAAGATATCTCCTGAGTGCTCTAGGGTACTAAATTTAGCAGGCTTTAGTAATACTATAATAAAAGTGAATAACTGAAAATGAATGCTATGACATATGGAAAGTTGGGTTCTCTTGTGAGCGTCTGGAACATTCCATAACAAAAGACTACCTTGGTCCTAGCTTCCTAAACAGTGGATAAAGAAGTTGGGCTGTTTCACTTTAAATAGACTAAGAGGCGACCAGATTTCATGAAGAAATATAAAACAAAATATAAAAAAGTTTGCCTTACATTTGCTTAGGACAAATTAAGGGTACATGAGCTGAAACAGCAGCAGAGAGAATTTTGGTTAAAACAACAACAACAACAAAAGCACAACAACTCACTGATGCAAAAAAAAAATTGCGTCCTATTGCCCTGGTGGCTGGATCTAGACTCTGTGGGTCAACTAGAGTTGAATAGGAAAAGCGTCTGACCACAAAGGCGTGGGTATGGTTAGGTAAATAGACTGAACACCATGAGATCCAGCTAATGTTCTGTTTCTATGAGGCCACCCTTCCTCCTCTCCACGGTTGAGGCATCACATTTTTGTAGTAGATGCTGCATTGTGACTACCACCTCTTTGTCCTGAGCACAGTGGTCTGGACACATCAAGCAAGGTCATGTTTTCTGAGCAGGCTGTCCAAAGGGCCCACACTCTCATCTCCCCATCGTCAGCCAACAATGCCACCTTTGCCCGTGTGCCTGTGTCGACTTATACCAAGTCCTCGCAGCCCTTCCTGCTGGGGGAGCACAGCTTTAGCCAGCAGTATGCCCCCACTGATGCCACCCATCTCCTCCAAATGAGGCCCTTCCTGGTGAGCTGGGCCCAACAGCACTGAGCTGATGGAGTCCAAATAAAGAAGCTGTGTGAGCTGCGGCCTGGGGAGAAGTGTTGTGTGTTGGGGACCCTCTTCATACCACTCCATGCCGCTCCAGGCATCATCCTCTGGGAGATCAGTGAAGAGCACAACCTGCTCCCTCGGCCTCCTCGGAGCAAATATATCCACCCAGAGGATGAACTGGTCTTGGAAGATGAATTGCAGTGCATTAGACTGGAAGGCACCATTGATGTGTCAAAGCTGGTCACAGGGACAGTCCTGGCCATGCTCGCCTCTGTGAGAGACAGTGGGAAGTTTCTGGTGGAGGACCTCTGCTTTGCAAAGCTTGCTCCTGAGAAGCCTGCATCCCACCTCGGCACAGACAGGTTTGTGCTGCTGGTGTCTGGTTTGGGCCTGACTGGAGGTGGGGTCAGGAGCCTGCTGGACTCCCAGCTGCTGGTGGACGTGGTGACAGGGCAGTTGGGGGATGAGGGGAACGGTGCAGTGCTGCCCACGTGTCCTGGGTCATCCTTGAAGGGAACCTCCTAGCCACAATACCCAGAACAGAGATTCCATCAATAAGGCCATGTACTTAACCAAGGAAACCCAGGCAGCCAGCGTGGAGGCTGTCAAAATGCTGGATGAGATCCTCCTGCAGCTGAGCACCTCGGTACCCACGGATGTGATGCCAGGCAAATTTGACCCAACCAACTACATGTTCCCCCAGCAACCCCTGCACCCCTGCATGTTCCCACTGGCCACTGCCTACTGCAACCTCCAGCTGGTCCCCAATTCCTACCAAGCCACCATCGATGGAGTCAGATTCCTAGGGACATCAGGACAGAATGTGAGTGACATTTTCCAGTATAGCAGCAAGGAGGATCACGTGGAGATGCTGGATTGGACCCTACATAAGGGTCACGTCAACCCCACCGCCCCGACACTAGGTTGCTACCCTTCCTACAAGACCAACCCATTCATCTTTCCTGAGGGCCCTCACGGCTACCTTCTGGGAACACCCCCAGCTTTGGCTCTAAAATCTTCGGAGGCCCAGAGGACCAGAGGGTGCTGTTGGTGGCCGTCCCAGACTTCAGCACCGCGGAGACCACCTGCCTGGTATCTCCGCGGGGCCTGGCCTGCCAGCCCTTCAGCTTCTCAGGCTTCCGCGGCAGAGAAGGACCTGGGGGGCCTGGGTCTGGGCCCCTGACTCACAGAGACCCGAGCCATCTGTTCCCCGCAACGTTGGCACTGCAGCAGCATTTGCTTTACAATAAAAAAGGGGGAGAGGAGGCAGGCGTGGCGCCCGGCCCGGTGGCAGCTGAGGCGGAGGCCGAGGAGGAGGCGCACTGCCAACACCCCAGGTCGGAGAGCGGAGGGACCCGCGCTTGGTCAAATGCGGCTGCTGCAGGGCAGCCCCTGCCGCTGTCATACGCCCACAGGAGCTGCTGGCCAAGGACACGGAGCAGCTGGAGCTCATTCCCGAGAAGAAGGGCCTCTTCCTGTAGCATGTGGAATATGAGGTTTCCAAGCAGCGCTTCAAGTCCTCCGGGAAAAGATGGTACGAGGACTTTGCGGTTTTCCACGAGATGCTGCTGCAGAAGCTCTCCCAGTGCGGGGTGCCGGCCCTTCGGCCCAAGAGCATGCTGGGAGCCCCCCCGGCCCCCGCTCCGGGAGTTCCTCGAGGCCAGCGCCCAGCCCGGAGGCGCTTCATTGAGCTGGTGGCCCGGCACCCCTGTTCTCCGAGGATGTGGCCCTCGGGCTGTTCCTGTCCTTCAGTGGCCCTACGGTGCAGAACAAGTTAAGGAATCAGCTCAGTGTGCTGGAGATGAACTCATGAACTGTACCAAGGACTTCCTCCCAGCCGACATCCAGACGCAGTTTGCCGCGAGCGGGGAGCTCATTCGGAACAGCTACAACAGCTTCCACCAGCTTCGCGATCTGGCCGAGCAGGTTGCTTCCAGTGCCATCGGCAGTGCTGCTGACCTTCTCATGTTCGGGAAGGAGCTGAGTGCTTTGGGGTCTGACCCGACCCCGCTCCCCTCCTGGGCCACGCTGAACTGCAGCGCGTGGGGTCCCTTCAACAGGCGCTGAAAGGCCTGTCGTTGAACTTGCACTGCTTGCTGACAAGGCTGCCCAGCAGGGCAAACAGGAAGAGAATGAGGTGGTGGAGAAACTGAAGCCCTTCTTGGATTCGCTCCAGTCCTCTGAAGACCTGTGAGAGCGGCCCGGAAAGGGTGTGCTGCCCAAGCACCAGCGCCCCGGACACAGGGACAGCCTGATGAAGAGCAGGTGACGAACGCCGAGCGCTGAACCCCGAGCCGACTCCCAAGCAGCCAGAGCCCCGCATCGTGGAGCGAGAGAGTGCCGCCCAGACGATGCAGCTTGGAGGGTCTTCTCCCTGTACTGCCTGCACCAGGAGATGCAGCTGGTCCACGCCCGCTGCCCCTCACCCCCACCCCCATTCTCCTGTCTTTATCACCTCTCAGATCCAAGGGCAATAGGAGATGAGCAAGGTAGGGAATGCCCGGAAGCCCAAGCTCCACTGCCTCTTCGTTGGACCCAACAGCTCCCTGATCCCGCCGAGGTCCTGCAGGTTGGCGTGTCTCCTCACTAGTGCCCGAGGGGGGGAGCTCCAGGCGGCCTCACTAAAACCTCTTTACAAAAAAACAAAACAAAACAAAAGCGCCTTCCCAAGGTGTCCTCCTACACAGAACCTCCACCACACGTTCCATTTGACTCAAAGCATCTGAGACCTTCCTCGAAGTCATAGGCACCAAGAAGACTCTTCCTTCCCAGAGACAGCAGAAGCCCTTAATGCCCTCCACATATGGGAAGAATGTCAGGAGTCCATCACCCGTCGTGGACTGGGACTTGGGAAAAGCGGGTCCATCCCAACTATGTTGTTCACTGGCTGTGAAACCAGGGCAGATAGTCTGATGTCTCTGAACCCCATGTCAACACCTGTGTCATGAGGGACCTTGACAAGGTCATCTCTTAGCTCCTTCCCAGCCCGGCTTGCGTCATTCCATCGGAACGTGTGCTTTCCCGGGGCTGAGGTGACATCCACGAGTCAGTGCCATTTCGCTGGCTCCTCCCCGCTTCCCCTCTGGGAGATCTCTTCTCCCGAATTTATTTCTGGGAGTCCCCAGGGATCTCTTGCCCATGCTCACGTCTGTCATGTGCTTCCTTTTCGGCCACATTCTCTTCCGGACGTTCACTGCCTGGGGAGCCACCGAGGACCCCTCGGCCCCATAGCTGCTGGCGCCCTCCCGGCAGCGCTAATGTCCAAGTCAGTGCTGCATGTTGTCCCCAGAGCTGCACAGACCGCCGAACAGCTACCGCCTCCAAAGACTTGGGTGTTGCAGCCTGCAATGCTACAGTGTGAGCACAGAAGCAGACACCGTGGTCCCCCTTCCGACTTTCAGTTACCATTCATTTCTCTGACATCAGAATTATGCTTTTTACATCTCTTCCAGCTTTGTCAACTGTGGTGGTAGCTTGAGCTTGCAGTTTTTCTTTCCCTGGGGCCAAGTGAGGGAGCTGCTGGTGTCCAAGATGCCCACTCCCGCCCCTGCCACCTAAATCCCTTCCGAAGTGACTCTTGCCCACCTTTCTATCACACACACCCAGACAGGTCCGAATCCCTGACATGGGGACTCGAGGCTGAAAAGGAGGATCCTGATATGCTATTTAAAGAAAAGAAAAGAAAAGAAACAAATCCCAGGAATCTTGAAGCTATTCATCGTGAAGACTATTCATGGAAATTAAACACAGCATCCTTGAATATATACTCTCCACACCTAAGCTTGGGCTATTGTTCCCTTCATAATGACAATTTACCTCTGGGAGTTGGAGAACGGGCATTCACTGCTGCTCAGTACAATCACGTAGCGCTGGATCAGGTATCAGGAGGAAATGAGAACAAAGCTATATTGTCAGGAAGCCTGAAGGCTGACCCACACAAAGCAGAGCTCCAGAAAACTATTGTGGAAAATATTTCCTCCATAGCTGCCTGTGGTTGTTCAACCCAGTCCTTAGTCAGACTGGACTGGGAGAGGAAAACTACCTATCATTTAGCAGAGAAGCCTACATGCTGCTATCCCATTAAAGAGAAAAACATAAAAGAGAAAAATAAAGAGAGTAGTGTGAGCCACAACTCAGGAGAAACCCACTCTTCTGCCCCCACTCTCTGTTCTCTCCTCAAGGTCGCTTTCCAGGAGAAAACATCCATTCTATATAAACACACACCTTGCTTTTAAGGAGCTCCTACCTGCTCACCTGCTCATGTGATTACCTGGGGGGGCCAATGAGGGTAGGAAATCCCAGAGGCGAAAGGGGCGTCCAAGATAGCGAACCGAGAATCTTTAGTAGTGAATGGTTGGGCTGGAAAAATTGGAAGTCAAAGTGGAATCTAAAATGGGTAGTGTCATCAATAAGATCACTTAGCCATTCTGTTTCTCTTGATCATCACCTGGGTATCCCAAAGTAGACTTAAATACCCTACTAGGGGACATGGAGCGTATTGCGGATGTGTGTTTAAGCCACAGTTTGAGCAAGATTAAATTTCTCTAGAATCTACCAGTGACTTCCTGGTTGGATTTTTTTGTGCTATTAGTAAATCAATTCCTTTTCTGAAAGTAGGAGAAGCCGTAGAGAAACCCTGCAGAGGGAAGTGAAGATGAATCTCAACACGGAATGAGAAAAGGGACAGGATATTTCTACTAATGAGCTGCTTAGTTCATACATTTATCCATCCATTTATTCAACACATCTTCACGGAACCCCTACTATGTGCTAAGCACTCTAGCATTAGGGAGATATCTGGGAACAAAATAGAAAAGGCTGCTGCTGTTTTGGAGCTTGTAGCCTGGTAAGGGAGACAGACTAACAGGACAAAAATAAATTATGTAACTGTAATTGTGCTAAGTGTTAGGAAGGACAGGGTGCTATGAAAGCAAAGAGCACGGATGGTGATGGGTCAGAAAAATTTCCATGAGGAAAGCTGAGCCCTGAAGGATTAGCCACATGAAGGGGAGGGGAGGTTGGGAAATGATCTAAGCAGGAAATAATAGCACGAGTGAAGGGAGAGGCAGGTGAAAAAAGAATCTCAAAAAAAACTGAAGCCATCCATAAAGAGCAAATGAGCACAACTCAATGAAGAGAAGGCAAAACAAAATGGAGCCAAACCACAGTGGGGCAGAAATCTGCTCCAAAAAGGTGCCAGCTGTGGTGGGGGAGTTGGGACAGGGCCCCTTCCACCCATCCTGGCTTCTATCCCTCTTACATTGATAGCAAAAGGCCTTGTGTGGAAGTCCATGGTCAAATCCTTCTCTACTGCATCCCCAGGACATTATCTTGAGCCAGATGGGGGCCACAAATTCTTCATAAAATTAATATGGCTATCCAATGACAGAATGGGATACAACGAAAATTACCGAGCACCTCTGATGTGGCAGGCAATGTCTAGGCACTTGGTGTGCATTAGCTCATTTAACATTCAAATGGCCCCACATGGCGGAAGATAGTGCACATTTTCTACTCCACGGAGGAGCTGTAGCCCAGAGAAGCTCCGTGGCTAGCTCAGGAAGTTGAAGATGGAGCAAACCAGCTCTAGTTGGTCTGACTCTTTTGTCTGAGCATGCTTGCACTCTGCTCTGTAACCTTAGGAGAACCCATGGAGGTCATCTGGTCCCAGCCTGTTATTTTGTAGAG
Organism: Neomonachus schauinslandi; assembly: GCF_002201575.2. Lineage (NCBI taxonomy): Eukaryota > Metazoa > Chordata > Mammalia > Carnivora > Phocidae > Neomonachus > Neomonachus schauinslandi. The sequence goes on along the minus strand of NC_058408.1, from coordinate 42,471,010 downwards.
GGGACTTGGAGCTCACAAAGGTTAAGAGACTCAGTAAGGCCTTGGGGTTAGCGGCAAATGCAGTACTAAACCTCTGGCTCCCATTGCTAATCCGTATATCTTCCCTGTTTCTTACTGTTCTATAAACAAAGTAAAAACACACGCTAGTGAATTATCAGGATGCCAAAACTATACATAATTCATCATCATTTTTCTTGACTTATATATGCCCTTTTCTTCCCTGAAAACTTCAGTGTTGAAATATGTAGTGGGACCTTCCTCCTGGGTTGGGGGGGGGAAAGAAAAAGACTACTGAATGGTACCTTTTGCAATGAAGCAATCATACTGTATTTTTGAATTTGGCTGTTTGGATTTTCAACTCTATTAAAACAGGACATGCTTGTATTAAACACCTGATTTGTGCTTTTTATATTCTTCTACATTCATCTAATAAAATGGAAAGTCTTAAAGTATGTTTAATTGATTAGCCACTCTAATAAAATCTCATATGCAGAATAATATTTCAGTTCATACACAGTCAGTGAAACAATACTGTGGAATGGAAAGTGGAAAATGGCAGCCATTGCTCCACCAGAGAGTTCTCCGTGGGTTATGACAGAGTTGCTTCTAATTAGTTCTGACTTCATTCTTCTGGCCTTGGATTCTGCATCCGGGAAAAATGAAGGGATTCTACCTGATTGACCCTATGATTCCTTTTAGATTTGAACTTCAGTGCAACAATGGGTGTTGGAGGTATATTCACAACTGACCCAAACTCTCCTTCTCCTCAACTATCCCCAACCATCATTTTCACCTGCCTGTCCCTTAACTTTGATTTCCTCTCCTTCCAGGAGTTTCACAAATATCCAGGGGGAATCTTCTGACGTTTTCAATTCCTGGACCTGAGCGCCCCCTAGACACACAGAGGTAAACTGTCAGCGCTGGAAGAAATCAGGGCTCTGGGAAGCTGGCATCTCACTGAAGTCAGCACCAAATCCCTGCACTTCCCTGTAATCCTCCAGGCAAGAACGGCGGGGTTTTCCTGATTTGGGCAGGGAGGGAGGTTGGAAGACAAGAGGGAGCAATGGCAAGTTTTGTCATCAGTCAGAGGCTGCAATGCAGGGGCTCTGCAGTCCTGTTGCCCCAGGGGGGTGCATGCAGAATGGAAGGGGGTGAGCCAGAGGCCTAGCAGTTGCCACCCTGTGGAAATAAGTCAGTGGCCACACGGTGAGTGTGTCAGGGCTAAAGAGCAGGCACTGGAAAAAATGGACTGTTCAACTAAATACATTCATAGAAAATGACCCAAAGGTTATTAATCATCCATTTTTTGTGTTGCTTACATTATCTTCCTGTCTCTATAAATATCGTGCATGTGTTTCAACAGATTTTATCCTTTTGTATACACCATTTTTGCTGCTTTTTCCATTTTTGATACTGTTTTGTATACATACCTCCTATGCTCAGAGCCCACGTAATATTTATTTTAAGCCTTTTATAAGACAGCTAATACCAGGAGGGAGGGGGGAAAGATGGCGGAGGAGTAGGGGACCCTATTTCAACTGGTCCCCGGAATTGAGCTGGATATCTACCAGACCACTCTGAGCACCCACGAAACCAGCCTGAGATGTAAGAAGATCTGGATCTCTACAAGCAGAATATCGCAGGCGGTTGGTTGTGAGGTACCAAGCGGAGAGCCGTGATTCTGCGGGCAGATATCGGAGGATAAACGGTGGCGGGAGGGTGCCTGGCCGTGGGGTTCCTACACTGCCGGTGAGTGACAGCCTCGTGCGCTGCGGTCGGGGCACAGACTCGCAGACCGGTAGCGACGGGAAAGAACTTTAGGGCAGCCCCCGGGGTGGAAAACCAGACCGGCAGGGTCGCATGCACTCGAACCACAGCCCCCCCGGACAGAAACCGGAGCGACGGCCGCAGCCTCCAAGAGGGAAACCCGGTGTGCCAGAGTCCTGCCGGTGAACTGCAACCCCCGGGAGTGGAAACCCTGAGCGGTGGAGTCGCGGGCATGCGAATTGGGAGCGGCTGGCGGTTTTAGAAGCACAAAGGGCAGAGACGTGCCCCGAGGCAGGACTGGGAGCGCTGCGGAGGGGCGCACAACCCAAGACGCTGCAGTTTATAGCAGCATGGACAGAAGTGGAGATGGTGTGGCCTGGAGAGCTCACTGAAGAACATACTGTGATCTCTGCTCTGAGGCAGAGGGTTGGAAACGGTCTCTTCTGCTCTGACTCACGGAAGAGACGCGGAAAGTTGCCAGGGAAAGGTGCCAGAGAACAAAAGCCCCAAAGACTGATTCCCACTGAGCCACAGGGGCGCAGGGCAACTCTGCCCAAACAGGGCTGCCTGAGTAACAGCGCGGCAGGCCCCTCCCGCAGAAGACAGGCTGGGAAAACAAGAGGCCAGCAACCCTAAGGTCCCAAGAAAACAGGTGCATCTTGCTTGGGTTCTGCTCAATAATTTGGACTCTATACATTCCCTCAAACACCCATCAACAGAATGACTAGGAGGAGGAGCCCCCAAAACAGAAAAGACTCAGAGATTATGACTTATGCTGCAGATTTACAAATGGATGCAGACATAACCAAGATGTCAGAGATGGAATTCAGGCTAGCAATTGTGAAGACAATGGCTAGAATGGAGAAATCAATTAATGGCAAAATAGAGTCTCTAAGGGCAGAAATAAAAGGGGAATTGGCAGAACTTAAAAATGCTATCAGTGAGATCCAATCCAATCTAGATAATCTAACAGCTAGGGTAACTGAGACAGAAGAGAGAATAAGCGATCTGGAAGACAGTATAATAGATAAAAAGGGAAAAGAGGAGGCCAGGGAAAAACAACTCAGAATCCATGAAAATAGAATCAGAGAAATAAGTGACACCATGAGGCATTCCAATGTCAGAATAATTGGAATCCTGGAGGGATTAGAGAGAGAGGGCTAGAAGATGTATTTGAGCAAATCGTAGCTGAGAACTTCCCTAATCTGGGGAATGAAACAAACATTCGAGTCCTAGAGGCAGAGAGGACCCCTCCTAAGATCAAGGAGAACAGGCCAACACCCCGGCATGTAATAGTAAAACTTGCAAATCTTAGAACCAAGGGAACCATCTTAAGGGCAGTTGGGGGAAGAGATTCCTTACGTACAGAGGGAGGAACATCAGAATAACGTCAGACCTATCCACAGAGACCTGGCAAGCCAGAAAGGCCTGGCAAGACATATTCAGGGTACTAAATGAGAAGAACATGCAGCCAAGAATACTTTATCCGGCAAGGCTTTCATTTAGAATGGATGGAGAGATGCAGAGCTTCCACGACCGGCAGAAGTTGAAAGAATATGGGACCACTAAGCCGGCCCTGCAAGAAATATTAAGGGGGGTTCTATAAAAGGAGAAAGACCCCAAGAGTGATCTACAACAGAAATTTATAGGGACAATCTATAAAAACAACGTCTTCACAGGCAACATGATGACAATTAATTCATATCTTTCAATAATCACTCTCAACGTGAATGGCCTAAATGCTCCCATAAAATGGCACAGGGTTGCAGATTGGATGAAAAGACAGGACCCATCCATATGCTGTCTACAAGAGACTCATTCTGAACCTAAAGATACATCCAGACTGAAAGTGAAGGGATGGAGATCTATCTTCCATGCCAGCGGACCTCAAAAGAAAGCTGGGGTAGCAATTCTTATATCAGACAAATTAGATTTTAAACTAAAGTCTGTAATAAGAGACACAGAAGGACACTATATCATTCTTAAAGGGTCTATCCAACAAGAAGATCTAACAATTGTAAATATCTATGCCCCCAACATGGGAGCAGCCATCTACATAAGCCAACTGTTAACCAAAATAAAGAGTCATATTGATAACAATACGTTAATTGTAGGAGACCTCAATACTCCACTCTCAGCAATGGACAGATCATCTAAGCAGAAAATCAACAAGGAAACAAGAGCTTTGAATGATACATTGGACCAGATGGACCTCATAGATATTTACAGAACATTCCACCCTAAAACAACAGAATACTCATTCTTCTCGAGCGCACATGGAACTTTCTCCACAATAGACCATATACTGGGTCACAAATCAGGTCTCAACCGATACCAAAAGATTGAGATTATTCCCTGCATATTCTCAGACCACAATGCTCTAAAACTGGAACTCAAGCACAAGACAAAATTTGGAAGAAATTCAAACACTTGGAAGCTAAAGATCACTGTGCTCAAGAATGTTTGGGTCAACCAAGAAATCAAAGAAGAACTTAAACAATTCATGGAAATCAATGAGAACGAAAACACATCGGTCCAAAACCTATGGGATACTGCAAAGGCGGTCCTAAGGGGGAAATATATAGCCATCCAAGCCTCACTCAAAAAAATAGAAAAATCCCAAATTCACCAACTAACTCTACACCTTAAAGAACTAGAGAAAAAGCAACAAACGACGCCTAAGCCACGCATTAGAAGAGAAATAATTAAAATTAGAGCAGAAATCAATGAATTAGAAACCAGAAACACAGTAGATCAGATCAACGAAACTAGAAGTTGGTTCTTTGAAAGAATTAATAAGATTGATAAACCACTGGCCAGACTTATCCAAAAGAAGAGAGAAAGGACCCAAATTAATAAAATTATGAATGAAAGGGGAGAGATCACGACCAACACCAAGGAAATAGAAACAATTATTAGAAATTATTATCAACAACTATATGCCAATAAACTGAGCAATCTGGATGAAATGGAGGCCTTCCTGGAAACCTATAAGCTGCCAAGACTGAAACAGGAAGAATTTGACAACCTGAATAGTCCAATAACCAGTAACGAGATTGAAGCAGTGATCAAAAACCTCCCAAAAAACAAGAGTCCAGGGCCTGATGGATTCCCTGGGGAATTCTACCAAACATTCAAAGAAGAAATAATACCTATTCTACTGAAGCTGTTTCAAAAAATAGAAACAGAAGGAAAACTTCCAAACTCATTCTATGAGGCCAGCCTTACCTTAATCCCCAAACCAGGCAAAGACCCCATCAAAAAGGAGAATTTCAGACTGATATCCCTGATGAATATGGATTCCAAAATCCTCAACAAAATCCTAGCTAATAGGATCCAACAATACATTAAAAGGATCATCCACCATGACCAAGTGGGATTTATCCCCGGGATGCAAGGGTGGTTCAACATTCGCAAATCAATCAATGTGATAGAACACATTAATAAGAGGAGGGAGAAGAACCATATGGTCCTCTCAATTGATGCAGAAAAAGCATTTGACAAAATACAACATCCTTTCCTGATTAAAACTCTCCAGAGTATAGGGATAGAGGGAACATTCCTCAAGCTCATAAAATCCATCTATGAAAAACCCACAGCAAATATCATCCTCAATGGGGAAAAGCTGAGAGCCTTTCCCTTAAGATCAGGAACACGTCAAGGGTGCCCACTCTCACCACTGTTGTTCAACATAGTACTAGAAGTCCTAGCAACAGCAATCGGACAACAAAAAGAAATAAAAGGTATTCAAATTGGCAAAGAAGAAGTCAAACTCTCTCTTTTCACAGACGACATGATACTTTATGTGGAAAACCCAAAAGACTCCCCTCCAAATTACTAGAACTCATCCAGCAATTCAGTAATGTGGCAGGATACAAAATCAATGCACAGAAATCAGTTGCTTTCTTATACACTAACAACGCAACTGTAGAAAGAGAAATTAAAGAAACGATTCCATTTACAATAGCACCAAAAACCATAAGATACCTCGGAATAAACCTAACCAAAGAGGTAAAGGATCTATACTCTAAGAACTACAAAACACTCATGAAAGAAATTGAAGAAGACACAAAAAGATGGAAAAATATTCCATGCTCATGGATCGGAAGAATAAACATTGTTAAAATGTCTATGCTACCCAGAGCAATCTATACCTTCAATGCCATCCCGATCAAAATTCCAACGACATTTTTCAAAGTGCTGGAACAAACAATCCTAAAATTTGTATGGAATCAGAAAAAACCCTGAATCGCCAAGGAGATGTTGAAAAAGAAAAACAAAGCTGGGGGCATCACGTTGCCCGATTTCAAGCTATATTACAAATCAGTGATCACCAAGACAGCATGGTACTGGCACAAAAACAGACATACAGACCAATGGAACAGAATAGAGAACCCAGATATGGACCCTCAACTCTATGGTCAAATAATCTTTGACAAAGCAGGAAAAAACATGCAATGGAAAAAAGACAGTCTCTTCAATAAATGGTGCTTGGAAAATTGGAAAGCCACAAGCAGAAGAATGAAACTCGACCATTCTCTAATACCATACACAAAGATAAACTCAAAGTGGATGAAAGACCTCAATGTGAGACAGGAATCCATCAAAATCCTAGAGGAGAACATAGGCAGTAACCTCTTTGACATCGGTCACAGCAACTTCTTTCAAGACACATCCCCAAAAACAAGGGAAACAAAAGCAAAAATGAACTTTTGGGACTTCATCAAGATAAAAACTTCTGCACAGCAAAGGAAACAGTCAACAAAACAAAGAGGCAACCCACAGAATGGGAGAAGATATTTGCAAATGATACTACAGATAAAGGGCTGGTATCCAAGATCTATAAAGAACTTCTCAAACTCAACACCCAAAAACAAATAATCAAGTCAAAAAGTGGGCAGAAGAGATGAACAGACACTTCTCTGAAGAAGACATACAAATGGCTAACAGACACATGAAAAAATGTTCATCATCATTAGCCATCAGGGAAATCCAAATCAAAACCACACTGAGACACCACCTTACACCAGTTAGAATGGCAAGACTGGACAGGGAAAGAAACAACAAATGTTGGAGAGGTTGTGGAGAAAGGGGAACCCTCTTACACTATTGGTGGGAATGCAAGTTGGTACAGCCACTTTGGAAAACAGTGTGGAGTTTCCTCAAAAAAATAAAAATAGAGCTACCCTATGACCCAGCAATTGCACTACTGGGTATTTACCCCAAAGACACAGATGTAGTGAAAAGAAGGACTATATGCACCCCAATGTTCATAGCAGCAATGTCCACAATAGCCAAACTGTGGAAAGAGCCGAGATGCCCTTCAACAGACGAATGGATAAAGAAGATGTGGTCCATATATACAATGGAGTCTGATTCAGCCATCAGAAAGGATGAATACCCAACTTTTACATCAACATGGATGGGACTGGAGGAGATTATGCTAAGTGAAATAAGTCAAGCAGAGAAAGTCAATTATCAAATGATTTCACTTATTTGTGGAACATAAGGAATAGCATGGAGGACATTAGGAGAAGGAGGGAAAAATGGGCAGGGGGAATTGGAGGGAGAGATGAACCATGAGAGACTATGGACCTGAGAAACAAACAGGGTTTTAGAGGGGAGGGGGGAGGGGGGATGGGTTAGCCTGGTGATGGGTATTAAGGAGGGCACGTACTGCATGGAGCACTGGGTGTTATACGAAAACAATCAATTGTGGATCATTACATCAAAAATTAATGATGTATTGTATGGTGACTAACATAACATAATAAAATTAAAAACTACAAAAAAAAAAAAAAAGACAGCTAATACCATAGCAAGGCACTTTTTGAGAAGTGGAGTATATTCACACACATGTGCATGCATGTGGTGTATGTGTGCACCGTGCACGTTTGTGCATGCACATGGTGTGTATGTTGTGAGTGGGAGTGTGTGGTGTGTATATATTTGTGGTACGTATATCTGTGTTTCTGTGTGTATAGTATATGTGTCGTGTGCGTATGTTTGTGTGGTATGTGTGGTATGTATGTGTATGTCCCTGTATGTTTGTGGTGTACATTTATATTTTACATGCGTGTCTATTTGTGTTGTTTGTGTATATGTGAGTGTGTGTGTGTGGTGTACATTTGTGTATGTATATGTATGTGTATTTATGGTGTGTATGTTTCTGCGGGTGTGTCTGCGTTTGCGTGTGTGACCCACATGGTGCGTATGTTTGTGTCTCCCTGCGTGTGTATGTGGTGTGCCTCTATGCGTGTGTGGGTGCTGTGTGTGTGTGTGTGTTCACCCCTGTGTGGTGGCTGCAGCCCCGTCCACCGAGATCCTGGGCCCCCCCCTCAGGGGTTAGCATCTGTGCCAGAAGACAGAGTTCCGGGCACCCCCGCGGGCTGGGCTTGGAGTAGGGAGGGCGGCGACAGCACGTCGCGGTGGGTGTTGGAAAGCCGGCACCGTCACCGTGCCTGGCCGAGCGGCATGCCAACCGCGTCTGCGGAGGATGAGTGCGGTTATCAGCGGAGACAGGACACTCCGGAAGCCACTATCACAGGCACCAGAGGGCTTGAATCCCGGAGCGCGGGGGCGGGGAAGGGGGGGTTGTTTTTTCTCTAAGATCGTATTTTCATTCTGTTTTTCTTGGGTGAATCAGTTGTCATTCTCGTTAGCCCCGCCCACAGCCACATCCCGTGATCCTCTTCTGGAAGCAGGAAGGGGCGACATACACCCAATCCACCAAATAGCCTTTCCCCAATATCCTGGCCCCAGTTCCCTGCCAGACTTGCCCGCACAGCTTCGCCTCACCCCCACGCAAGTGGGCACACCTCCTCCGTGTCCCTCATCGTCGGCCTCTTGCCCTTCTGACCTGCATCCTACCCAAAGATGAAGACGCTTAGGCCACAGCATTCTGGGTTTAACTTTCTGTTTAAACCCATGATGAACTAACTCCTCGAACATGCACTGAGTAGGTGTGGCCAGGCACGAGGCTAGGCACGCAAGATAGGATGATGGGTAGTCTAATACGCTGGTTACGAGCATGGGCCCTGGAATAAGATAGAACCTGTTCACCCCCCATCTTCACCCCTTACTCTGTGACCCAGGACAGACAACTTCCTTAAAGTTCTGCTGCCTCGTTGGTGAAATAAGTGCTTGTCCCACTAGGTTGCTCAGAGGCTGGCCTGGCATGAAGTACACAGCGTGATACCGGGAATGTGACAGTCCGTGCATATTAGCAACTGTGTGCAGTGGCTCACTCAGCCTTCATCCCAGCCTCCCCGGTGAGGAGGTCCGAAAGCTGAGCACCACGGTTCCAGGCGTTTTTGCATTTTGATTTCCAGATGCAGACTGTCTTGCATCAAGTAGATGAACTCAGGGTAAAACGTGAAAGGCAGAACCTGTTCCCGTTGTAGCCATTTTTGCTGGCAAGCAAACCTGTGGAAATGGGAAGTTTCTGTGCAGTGGTGCTCCAGAGCCCATTTTTAGCTTCTTGGGTACCGAGAGGCAGGGGTAGCCCCAGCTTCTGGATTCCAGCAGAGCTCAAGAGGTTCCCAGAGGGGCTCACTCTCCCAGTGGGTCATTTCTATATTGTTTTGGGAGCCATTTCTGGAGCCTGAGTCTAGAACCTGCTCCTTCAGCTATTCTTTTTTTTTTTTTTTTTTTTGAAGATTTTATTTATTTATTTGACAGAGAGAGAGAGACAGCGAGGGCAGGAACACAAGCAGGGGGAGTGGGAGAGGGAGAAGCAGGCTCCCAGCTGAACAGGGAGCCCGATGTGGGGCTCGATCCCAGGACCCTGGGATCATGACCTGAGCCGAAGGCAGATGCCCAACAGACTGAGCCACCCAGCTGCCCCATCCTTCAGCTATTCTACTCACCTTGTAAACATCTCATTCCTTAATTAAATACCTTCCTGCTTAATGTAAACACAGCAATTTCTGTTTCCTACACTGAATCTCGATGTATGCAATTATTATTACTTGGATATAAAATTAAAGTAATAACAGCCACCATTAGGGTACATTGGTTATACCCTAAGTTCAGGTTTTTACAGATGTGATGTAATTCCATCCTCCCTGTGAAACCACACAGTCTGTAAGAAGCCTAGTCAAGGCAGGAACTGAGATCGTTCTGCCACCAGTGACCAGGGGCCTACTCACTGTACTCACTACACCCTACTGTTCCTTCCCTGGAGGAGCTCACTGTGCAGTGAGGACAGCAGCTGTGCAGTGTGAGAAATGCTGAGAAGAGCTGCGGGCCCAGGGCTATCGGAGCTGCGAAGACAAAGTGTCTAACTCCACCCCGGGCTTAGAAGCCCAAGGCGGCATCTGCTTTCCACCTTGGCAAGAGGTCCTGACTTCTCATTCCTAGACACGTTGGGGGACCATGCCTCAAAGATCCAGTGGCCTATTTCTTAAGTAATCATAACTTAGAGGCCCCCAATCTGCATGTTTGCATTGGCAACTCTCTGTCCTTGTGTCCAGCTGAGTCATGGCAAGTCCTGAAACCTTCAGATTCTTTTGTGGGACTCATTCCTGCCGGCAGCTTGAGGAGCTCCCTGAGCTGAAGATTCGGGCAACCTGGAGCAGATGTGTGCACTCATCTCCAGCATGGCTCTCTCCTTGTTTCTCCTGAGACTTCCATGCAGCACCTGCTTGCTGAGAGGGTCTCAAGGTCAGAAACCTTGCCTTAGTCAGGTCTGTACCTCTGCCATCTAGCACGTTGCAGATGCTTGGTGAATAAATGAGTGAATGAATGAATGAATGAATGAAGCCACGCCAGCCTATAGCCCCTGCTTACTTCAAGTGTGAGTGAGGAGCTGGCTCTGTTCTCTCGGCTGGATGCTGGAGCAGGAAGCGCAAGCCACACCTGCTGCATCAGCCCTGGAAGAAGCTGGGGGTGGGGGGGCAGATGTAGGGCCTCTGACTTCTTGGCTCTCAACCCCTCATTTCCAGGATTCACTACTCCTCCTCAATTTCCAGGTTATGGGTCTTGTAAAATTTTATACATTGGGCAATTATGAACCTAATTCTGGAGCCCATTTTCTAATTCCTAGCCCCTGGGTAACTGGCTCCTCTCCCTCCTCATTTAGTCCAACAGCCCATGACCACACCCTCAGCAGAGCCCTAGGCAGGGGTGCAGAGAATCATGGGAGATTCTGGCCCCAGGACAACTCGTAGATGATGTCCAAGGGACAAAGACGACCGTAGATACGCTCCTCAAATAGCCCAGATCACACAGGACCTGAAATATCATAGTATTTTATAGGGAGCACAAAAAGGGGGCTTGGGAATTGTGCAGCTTCTAGAAGATGAGATAAAAAGGAAGGAAGTTACAGTGGAGGTGACGAAGTGCTCTTAAAATAACACCACAAATTGCATGCATATAGTACTTGATAATTTTAAAAGCTTTCTCATATATAGTACATCATTTCATATAATTCTCATGTAGCAGCCTTGTAAAGGAGGCAGAGAAGACAGTATTATGCCAGTTTAAGAAAATAAACCTGAAGCTTGGGGTTGAGGTGTTTTGACCCCAAATCCAGCTCTCTCGTTGAAAATCAGGACCAATATAGTATAAGGTTACACCATTATTTAAAAAATCTGTCGGGGGCGCCTGGGTGGCTCAGTCGTTAAGCATCTGCCTTCAGCTCAGGTCATGATCCCAGGGTCCTGGGATTGAGCCCCGCATTGGGCTCCCTGCTCTGCGGGAAGCCTGCTTCTCCCTCTCCCACTCCCCCTGCTTGTGTTCCCTCTCTCGCTGTGTCTCTCTGTGTCAAATAAATAAAATCTTAAAAAAAAAAATCTGTCGTCCAAGTTACTTGATTCTGGTCCCTACCTGTGTATGCAGGCATCCAGTCTCTGGAAAATTCCTCCTTGATTAGTTCTGGGAATCCCTCAGGGTCTTTTCACATGAGTTCAGACACAAGGCCACTCACAGAAGTTTCGCTCCTGCTGATTGCCCCGGTTCTGCTGGGCCCTACAGAGGCCACACCAGCCTGGGCCACGGCCCAGGACTCGGCAACACCACCATTGCCTCTCTGGGTCTGTACTCTTGCTACAACTCCCAGGCCTGGAAGTTTCTGTTGGCACCCATTTCAAGTCCACAGGCTGTCAAGGCTATTTGGTGGGGAGTAGGGGACAGTGGCTCCCTCTTTGTGGAATTACACTTGGTCAGAGGCTCCTAGAGCGGTGTTACTATGACCACAGTGTGATGCAGGAATTAACTTAATTGCTCTGTCAGTTTTCATGCATCCGGGGCGGCCTTGGGAGAGGTGCACTGAACAACCAAGAAGCTCTCCTCTGCCCCATTTAGGGGCTGCAGTACTGGGCTGTATGACTAGCCTGGCTCCGGGTCGCTCAGAACTCAGGGACTACGTGGAGCAAAGTGCATTTTTGGATAAACCCTTTGTTGTTCAAAACTGGGGGGGATCAAGCAGATTTGATAGCCCATTGCTCTTATTTGGATAGAAGGGAACCCTTTTCTTAACCCTCTGATATGTTGGGCTGTGTCCTAGCAAGTCCTAGCGGTCCAGTGACAAACAAGGCGGACCCAACACCCGCCCTCTTGGATCTTACAGTCAGTTAAGCGCTTAAGCGGCTCAGGTCATGATCTCGGGGTCGTGGGATCGAGCCCTTCATCGGGCTCCCTGCTCAGCGGGGAGCCTGCTTCTCCCTCGGCCTGCTGCTCCCCCTGCTTGTGCTCTCTCTCTCTCTTTCTCTCAAATAAAAAAAAAAAAAAGAATATTATGTAAGTCTAATCATACAGTGGTGACTTTTTGGAATTGACTTTTTTTACTCAGCATAATTCCCTGATTATCTGCATGTTCACAGATGTTGTTTCGTTTATCAATCGTTCATTCCTTTTCATGGCTGAGTAGTGTTCCATGATAGGGATATGCCACAGTTTAACCATGGACCCGCTGCAGGATATCTGGATTGTTTCTAGTTTTTGACTGTGATGACTACAACTGTTGTCTTACAGGGTTTTGTATGAATATAAGTTTTCATTTCTTTGGGTCAAATGCTTAGAGGTCCAGTTGCTAGGTTGTGTTGTAATTGCATGCATAGTATTATAAGAGATTGCCAAATCGTTTTCTGGGGTGCCTACCATTGCACATGGCCACCAGCAATGCAGGAGTGATCCAGTTTCTCCACCCCTTTACTGGCAAGTAAACTTTTGACTGACTACCCCACCAAATTGCCAGACATGCCCAGATAGGTCAAAAGTTTGCTAGGGGGCATAGTTTGAGGTTTTCATTTTGTTTTGTTTTTCCAGCAGGATTTTTAGTCTTTGTGTAAATTTGATTTCTATCCAGCCTTTCTCACCATTTCTCTGGACATGTCCAGACATGCCTGAAGCCTCAGCAGTGGTCCGCAGAAACGTTTGGCTCAAGCTACAAGTCCAACTGCATGGAGTGAGATGTTTGGGGGTTTTAGCCCCTTACCCCTTCTAAAGAAGGGCCCCTCCCCATATCCCCTACTGTCAGGTAGTCCTTGGAGATCAGTTGGTACCCACCCGCTTGACATGAGGGAGACCCTCTGTGAGTAGACACCATCCCATCCTTTCTCTTGGTGTCTTCTATGTGTCAGGCACTGTTCTAGGTGCTGCAGATAAAATACTGAACAGTCGAGCAAGGCCCCTTGTCTTGAGAATTTTGTATTAGATGAAGGGAAAATAGACAGTAAAGACACAAGATGATTTCAGATGGCAGTAAATACTACGAAGACGCTACACAGGGCGATATGACAGAAGGAGCACATAAGCTGCTCTCCAAGGAGCTGAGCTTTCTCAGCATCAGAATTCCTACAGGCTTCTTTTTTTTCAAAGCTGATTATTTCCCTTGCTTTCACCATTTTTTTACGATGTTCTCATCACGTTTTCTTTTTTTTTAAGATTTATTTATTTATTTATTTATTTATTTATTTATTTATTTATTTGAGAGAGAGAGAGAGAGCAAGCATGCAGGGCGGTGGGCAGCGGCAGAGGCAGAGGGAGAGAGAGAACTCTACGCAGACTCCATGTTAAGCATGGAGCCTGACATGGGGCTTGATACCACGACCCCAAGACCATGACACTGAGACCATGACCCAAATTGAAATCAAGAGTGGGACACCCAAACCACTGAACCATCCAGGCACCCCTCTCCATGGTTTCTGATCCCAAGATACCATGGTTGACCTTTGCTATCAACAATTCCTTTTATTTGTTAAAGATTCTTTTCTAATTTGGTTCTTTGAATCAAAAAAATTACTTCAAATATGGAATGTATGCTACAGAAACATTGAAAAGACTTTCTTCCTTAATTTGAACACCATATTTCTATGAAAATAGCCAAAGATGGCAGCCCTTTGGAAGGCTCTGTTCTTTTCCATTCCTTGTTGTTCTATGAGTTAATATTCTCAGGTCCTTTTCAAGTGAAAACTGTAAAGTCAAACCTCTCACATCTCATACTAATTCCAATAATTTTTGAAAGCAACGTGTCTACATAGATATGCATCCACCTTGCTCGCCTCAGCCTGTCAGATATTTCTTCCACTTGAGTCTATCATTTAATATATATATCAGTCATCCTTCCTGGCTTCGGGTCATTTGTGAGTACAATAACGTGCACTTTCAGACCAAATTTCACATTCAGGTATTAAAGAGGACACAACGCTGAGGCATGCCTGGTGTTCAGACTAACATAGTCCACTTAGCCTCTTGGGCTTATTTGCCTGGTGAGTTAGGAAGGCACCTTGGGTTTCCCCATTTTGCCCATGAGAGTATAAGGAGAGCTTTGGTAGAATGTTTTGCTCAGATCAAGCTATGTTATATGACTTGTTTGGTAATCTCATAAAAAAAAAAAGCAAAGGAGAGTTTGATGAGACTGTTCTTAATGATCCCATATTGGCTTCCAGATCTTTAGTCCTGTTTGTAATACTACGCCATCTGCCTCAAGCAGTCAGCTCAGTCTTTTCTTGTTCCCCCTGCTCTGAACACAACTAAAACAAAAATCTTTGCCGTTCTTAGGCTTTTTGCATGTCTCTGCTTTTTCTGACATTGGTCTTTTGGGACCTTTTGTTTCATCTTTTACACTCATCCCGTTGAAGTCTGAGGGCTCTGAATGGCCAAATTATTAATTTCCATGTATTATTTTCAGCATGTTTAGGCACTCATGCACAGTAGATGGGATGCCTTATGACTATATGAATAAGAATATTTTTTATAATTTTCCAAGCCCCTTTAAGTGTCCTGCCTTTTGGAGTCATTATTCTCTCTTTCTGTTTATTTTTATAAAATTCAGTTTCCTGAAGTTTAATATATGTGTGACTGATTCTTTCTAGAATTCTCTTTCTTAACTAATTCATCTTTAAAATGACATAGTTAGGGGCACCTGGGTGGCCCAGTCGGTTAAGCATCTGCCTTCAGCTCAGGTCTTGATCCCAGGGTCCTGGGATTGAGCACCATATCGTGCTCCTTGCTCAGCAGGGAGCCTGCTTCTCCCTCTCCCTCTGCTTGCCACTCCCTTTGCTTGTATTCTCTCTCTCTGTCTGTCAAATAAATAAATATAATCTTAAAAAAAATAAAATAGCATAGTTATCTTGCACCAATCTTAAGAGGCCAGGTGTCCTATTGGCAAACTTAGACTTTCAATATGCAGATTTACTCGTACATATGTGCTTTTTCACAAAGGGGGCATGGGTTTGTATTTTATATCCTTCAAAGAATATAAGCTTCTTGGGGTCAAGAACCATTCTTCTATGCCTTTTCTAGAAGAAGCTAGAGAACCACAGGGTGTTAGAGCTGAAAGCAGACTCAGTATATCTTTAGTCCAACTTTTTTCCTACAGATGAGGAAAGTGAGTTCCAGGAAATGTAGGGACTTACTCAAGATTAATAGCTAATTGGAGGCCATTAGGTAGTAGAATCCACAGTACCTGCCTCCTCTCCCTATGTTCTTAGCAGTGTCTTCCCTGAGGATAAATTTATTAAGAAGGGAGAACACTGCTGTAGTCAGAGTGGTTTCATAGGAAGCAGCTCTCTGAATCATACAGTGATGACCAAAGCTTCCATCCTAACCTTCCACTGGTGGTCTGTCCTCACAGCTTGCCATTCAAAGCAGATAAGTACTTTGAGACATAAGAAAAATATATTTCCCTGGACTTATGTATATTCTCTTTTTTTTTTCAGAATGACATCTTTTTCATGAAACAGAAATATTCAGGTTACCAAATTAAGGATGTTTAAATGGGGACACAGAATTAAGAAGTAGAAACCCAATTTCCAACCACCATAAGAGGTAAGGTGGTAACTGAGATTAAATATAAAACTTGACCAAGATTTTCTGGACATGTGAAGGGTGAAAGAAAGAAAAAGAAACAAAAAGGAAGAAAGGAAAAGAGGAAGGGAAAAGAATGAAATAGAATCATTCTTTTTATCTAAGAAGAGGTACTAAGGGATACAAGGTTCTCAATATCAACCTTGCAGTGAATAAAGAAGAGAAATTTAACAATTTTTGATAAAAGCAACAGAAAAAAACATGCTGAAGCATAAATGTAGTAAAAGCAGTTCATTGGGATGGTAAGAATATTTAGAAGTAGGCATAGATCTCATGCCTCGTGTACTGTCTTAACCAAACGTTTAGTAAATTTGATAAGGAGGGGCGCCTGGGTGGCTCAGTCAGTTAAGCGTCTGCTTTCGGCTCAGGTCATGATCCCAGGGTCCTGGGATTGAGCCCCACATCAGGCTCCCTGCTCAGCAGGAAGCCTGCTTCTCCCTCTCCCCCTCCCCCTGCTTGTGTTCCCTCTCTCGCTGTGTCTCTCTCTGTCAAATAAATAAATAAAATCTTTTTTAAAAATTAAAAAAATAAATAAATTTTATGAAAGCTAAGCTTCCATAGCAGTTGATGTTTGAGGTTAGGTTTTTAGGAAGTTGTTCTATCCTGCTAATTAACATAAAACCTGTTTTATGAAACCAGAGGAATGGGTGGGAAGGTCAATGTTTGTTACGGCAATAGAGGAACCTATCAGTATTCTCACATAGAAGGAGGCCACACGTCTTCCAAATACAGGTGTCCCACTAGAATTTGTGCTTAACAGAAACTCCAAAATTCCACCAGCATGAATATTTCAAGTCAGGTCATCACAGCCAGAATGAAACCTCCTAAGACTGGGGTGGAGTGTTTAGTTCCGAGTAACATGGCTCCCTCATTGGCCACTGGAATGAGTCAGCCACAAATAAACTCTTAGGAAATTGTATGATTCACTCACCATACGAAGTTAGTGGATATCAACCAATTAAGTCTTGGAACCTGTCCCATCCAAGGGTTATTACTGATGTTTTGTTGTGGTTGATGTTTAGCTCCCTTTCCTGGTTAGTGGAATAAAACCATGCTGTCTGCATTTGCACTTGGGCTATCCTCTTCAAACGGCGGCCTGATATTTCTAGAAACTCTTCCTGCCTTGCTTATTTTGACAGTGGAGTTAGAATGCAGAATTCACAGTCTTATCCAGGGATCTACAATGAATGCTTCTATGGCTTAGTTCACAACCAGCGAATAGGAGGGATTCATTCTTCATATTAACTAGACTCAAAAGCTTTTCAAAGAATGTTTTGATGGATTGCCAGTTGCATAGGTTGGGGGCCCCTCTCCAGAAACATCTGGTTCTGGGGGATCTTTACAATATAAATCACATTGGGTCACTCTGCACTCAAAAATCTCCTGTTTTCCCATGACTCTTAGGTGAAATCCAATCCTCAAAGTGGCCCCTTCAGCTTGTGTGATGTGGCACTGCCTTCCTCTTTGGCCCTCCCCTTCACTCACCATAGTCTTGGTGTTCTCAGCTCTCTCATCTTTCCCTCCGGAGGACTTTACCCGAGCTGTTCCTGCTGACCAGAATGCTCGACACCCAGCCAATTCTTCCTTGTCCTCTAGGTCTCAGGTTAAGTGTTGCTTTCTAACCTCCTTCCATTCCAAATTAGACTCCTAGTTATACTCTCTCATAGTGTCTGTACTTTTCTTTTGTAGCACTTACCACCATTTTTAATTATGGCATTTATTTGAGTAATTATAGGTTACCAGTGGATGGCCACTTCCAGGTCAGACACCCATTTGTTTTGCTCAGTGCTGAATGCCCAGGTGACAGGAATTCAGTTAATGTTTACAGAATGGATGAGGATTTATAGTGTCGTGGTATTAGCTCCCATGATTGTGATTGTTCCACTGAGCATTGTGCTTAATACACACACACACACACAAACATGCATGCATGTATATGTACTGTACTTATATATACATATAGGTTTCATTTTATGGAGTAGGTTCTTAATCATCACTTTAAGATGAAAGTTATAGCAAACTCTCTTTCCTTTTCAGCATTACTATGTTGTGCAGGCCAGCTGTAGGCAAATACTTTCTGCCGTGGATAGTGAACGAGGTGCAAATGGGAGTCAAGTATGAGATTCAAGGCAGCAGGTTCAGGCCTGCTTGGCCCAGTCATTTCCCCTCTCTGGGGTCCTCAGTTTCCTCACTGTGAAGTGAAGGGCTCAGATGAGATAATAATTAACATCCTTTCTATTTTAATGCAATATGATTCTAAGAGAGAAGAGGGGGAGGAAGGAAGGTTAACTTTTAATGTCAGGGGCTAAAGTAGTTGAATTAGTTTGGCTGCAGGTGACAGAAAACCATAAATAATGGTGACTTCGGTAAGTTTCAAGATTATTTTTCTCTCATGTGAAAGCCTAGAGATTGGCCATCTACAGCTAGAATGGGGTACCAGGCTCCTTCTGTCTCTTTGCTCTGCCCAGCATGGCTTCCATTGCCAAGGTCACTTCATGATCCAAGATGGTGGCTGGCCATCTGCTTACACTTCATTGGTGGAACTTAGTCTTACCCCTTATACCTACCTGCAAGGGGATCTATCAAATATCAATAGTTTTTATTCTAGGTAGCTGTGGGGCTCCTACTGCTGAGGAATAAGAAGAGAACACATATTAGAGGAAATATAACAGCCTCTGCTAGAGGAAGCTTCCCAAAAAGGGTTAATTAGGGAAATGTCCAAAAATTGCAGAGCAGAAAATCAATACTTAAAATGGAATCAAGATCATTAAGAGTCTGCCTGTTTTAGAGTTTGGCCAAAATGCAAGGTAAATAGAGCAATCATCATTTCAGGGGAAGGCAGAGGCTTTGGCTTGGCATGGAAGGGAATGGCATGGTCAGTACAGGAAGAGAAAACAAACTCTGTAGGACCTTCTGTAGACTTAGGAGTCAGGACAAGAAAGAAGACTATGTGCTAGGAAACAAGGAACTCTAGCCATTTAGCAGAGAGGATCCAGAATCAAAAAATCTCACAGGCACCTGGGTGGCTCAGTTGGTTAAGTGTCTGCCTTCGCTCAGGTCATGATCTCAGTGAGGTCCTGGGATTGAGCCCCGCAACAGGCTCCCTGCTCAGCGGGGAGTCTGCTTCTCCCTCTGCCCCCACCCCCACTTGTGCTCTCTTGCTCTATCAAATAAAAACTTTAAAAAGTCTTAAAAACAAAAACAAAAGCGGGACACCTGGGTGGCTCAGTCAGATAAGAGTCTGCCTTTGGCTCAGGTCATGATCCTGGGGTCCTGGGATCAAGTCCTGCATCGGGCTCCCTGTTCATCAGGAAGTCTGCTTCTCCCTCTGCCTGCCACTCCCCCTGCTTGTGCTCTCTCTCTGTCTCCTCTCTCTCTGACAAATAAATAAATGAATAATCTTAAAAACAATCTCTAAACAGGGCTGAGAGAAAATTAAAGTGGCCAAAGCTGCCCTCCAACCATACACCTATAATTTGCTTTCTTTCCTATAGGTTATACTCAGACTTCTCACATTATCACTCCTGTGTGTGATATTGCTGATGACTCACAGAAGAGGAGAGAAAAGAAAGAAGTCAGAAGAGCAAGGCCTTTAGTCTCATGGCTGCCGCCCAAAGACAGCATCTCTGCCTCCCTTCCCTGCTCCGCCTAAACTGTGGGGAAGCGGGAGGGGGGGGGAAGCCGGGGCCCAGTGAAAGCTAGGAGAGGACAAGTGAAGCTTGCAGCAGGAAAGAGAGGGTCTGAAGCTTACACAGTTGCTCACCTGTTACAATGCTTTGGACCTGGCTACCTTACTCACATTCCTCTGCATTAGGAGTGAAGACGTTTAAAGACCAACATCTCAGGCAGAAGAAAGAGACTAAAGCCCCTTGAGACATTTCTCTTCACCTACCCCACAATCTCTCCGAACCGTGGCCATAACCTCATGGATCTCTCTGAGTCCTTTGTCAAGTCAGAGAATAAAAAACAGAGAAAGAAAAAAAGGAGGGGAAGACAAAGGAAGGTGAACATCTGAATTAGATATGCAAGCTACTCTAACAGTTTAACACTATAAAAGTTTCCATCTCATCTAACAATCTAAAGAGTGGGAGGGAGGGTAGGGGGGAGGATCCAGGGAGCTACGGGCACTGCCCTCTTCAACTATAGCTGCCAGCACTGTCCTGGGTATCAACACCTGGCTGGCAGATGGGGCAAGAGCATGGGAGACAGCCAAGTGGGAGGCGTTTATTGGCCCGTCTGGAAGTGACATGCATCCGTCACTCCTGCTCATATTCCCTATGGCCACTTCTCACTGGAGCGGGACCAGAAGATGAGGACTGTTTGCCCAGGAAGAGGAGAGAATGGGTTTGTGCTCAGCCATCGTGGACCTGAGTGGACAGGTGGAATGTTCTAGAGCAGACTGTGTTTATGCAGTAGTGAGAGTGGGTTTTGCAAAGCCAGTGTTGTCTAAAAAAGGATTTTAGACCACAGTCTAGATGAGAAGATGGAGGGTAAGAATGGCTAGTTTTCCCACTGGGACAGGACTTTGGCTCTCATTTGTTTCCCTTTAGTCAATGTGAGGACCCCAATGTGAGGTTCAAATCAGAACCAATTGTCTTAGAGAGTTACTGTGCTATACTGGGTGCCCAGAATCTCAAGTTTCTAAGATCCCTAATGATTATCAGTCACATCCCAAAGATACTTGAAACCTTCTATATAGTTGCTGCCAAGGGATTACTATTTGAATACCTCCTATGCTGGAGAACTCATTATCTTATAAGGCAGTCCAAGCCATTAATTGATTGATGAAATATTTTTTGAGTGTATGCCCTCTGCCAGGCACTGGGAATACGAGGGGACAAAGGCATAGGCCTAGTACTTAAGAATTTCATACTTCAGAACAAATTTCCCTGCTGTTTTTGTTTGTTTGTTGAATAAGGCCACATACTTTACTTCTGCTGATTTTGCTTGTTCTCACTTTCCATTCCACAGGTCACCCAATTGCTTGGGTGAATTGCAAACACAATATCATAGTCCCCTCTCAGACCCCAAACAACCTTATCCTAATAATTTCTAGGAAAGTCCATTCTAACTCCCATGGGATAGTTAGAAACTACGTACACAGCATTTTCCAAACCACCTTGTCCCTAGAGGACTCTTTTAGAGTCAGTCATTTGTCTAGTTGCAAAATTGCTTCTCCTTTGCCTTTCCATTTTAGGTTTCTAAATTCTGCCCCTGGGTCCATTTCAAAACCTGTAATTGGATCATTCGGGGGCTGACCTGCCGTGGAGTGTCTCGGTGTCCTTGTCTATATTCATCTTGGAACAAACCCATCTTTGAACTCACTTTTCATTGCAAAACTTATCTATGCTTCTTATTTCAAAACCACTGCATCTGAAAAATGGTCACCCATCTCAAAGCCACCTCCTACTTTGTGTTGCCAATTCAAAACATAATTTGTGTCTAGAAACCAGGGTGCTTTCAAAATTGTTTTGGATGATACTCTGGAAGGTCAGCGCAAAACCCAACCCTCAGGATCATCTTCCCTGACTCCTCCCCCCCTTCCCCCCAGATCTCCGCCCTTTCTCTTGCTTTGCAGTTCGAGGTCTGTCCCCAGATAATCTTCCCCATCTGCTCTTAGCCTCACCAGAATCAATGTGTCAAACTCCACTGTAAAGTTAACATTTGGGCATCGATAAGCAAAAGTTATTCCTAAATGTCCCTAATTCATCTTTTAGGCAAAGCTCACTGCATTTTGAATCTCCATACAGTTACTTCTACTGGCCTGCCCTGTCCTAACCGGCCCTGGAATGTTCCAATGACGTGAGGGGAAACCAAGCCATTGGTGCTCAGTGGGTACCTGATGTACTTTATCCCATTAAGTCCTCTCCACCCTCCTGGGAGATGGGCTCTACTATTCCCCTGCTTCAGATAAGGAAATGAGGCAGAAGCAGTTTGAATAACTAAGGCCTCCCCCATGCTGGCCAGTGGAAACAAATTTGCATGTCTGACTCCAAAGCCAGAGCCCTTTCTGCTGCTCCAACGAATTAACTTCCTTATTGGAAGGTTGGAACTAGTCAGGCATATAACCTTGCACAAGCCAATTAACATCCTCTGAACCTCAGGTTCCTTCGTAAATGAAGAAGTAGGTTTAGATGAATGCCAAAGTGCCTCTATCTCTAACATTCTCTCTGTTCCCACAGCTCTCCGCTCGCTCATTCTGGGGGAAGAACTTCCACCAACCTGAAATAGCAGCAATGGGAGTGAGTGCTTGCCCCATACAAAGTGAATTATTACTTATTTTAATCCTCTTAACAAATCTATGAGTTCTTATTATCCCTGCTTCATAGATGAGAAGACTAAGGACCAGAGAAGTTATAAACATATCCAAAGTCACACAGCTAATAAGAAGCAAACCCAAGGGCGTCTGAGTTCCAAGCCAGGGGGGGAGTGAGGAAGGAGGAGCAGGGAAAAGCACTGTGAAGAATGGTCTCTTAGGGCAAGAGAAATATGTACATCTGGCAGAATGATCCAGAGATAAGTCAGTTGGGATGAGAAAGGGTGATTGGAAGGACCAGGTAATTAAAGCAGCCCCTAGTCTCCCCAATTTTGCTTCCAACTCTTAGCAGACATGCTCCTTATTTCCAGGCACAGAGTGCTGCCCTGGTATGAACTCAGCTTGGGAGAGCCTGGCTTGGGGTCCAGTCTTGCTCACGGAGGCCACTTAGACCCTAAATCACTAAGCCTTTTATCTCATTGATTTTTTAAAAAATCTCATCTTATTACTAGGTGCTTGCTTTTCTGACCTCTCTGAACTTTAGCCCAAATTGCCAGACCCCCCGCCCAAGCCCTGCCATGCATTCCCAGTACTCTCCTGGAACTGCCCGAGGCTAGTGTGCAGATGGTATGGCTCGCAGGAGTATGCAATCATCACCAGCCAAAATGGAAAAGGACAATCAGTGGAAAAGAAAAATGGGTTTCTGAAGAGTAAGCAAGGATCCATTATGGGTTAGTCTAAGCTGCTCAGGTGACTGAAAAGGAGTGGCCAGTTATGAGGGAGGGCCTGGGTACACTATGAAGGCTGACATCTACAGTGTCTAACGGTTCCACAGCCTCTGGGGAAGGAGAGCAAGTCAGGTTTGCCAAAGCAGGTGCGTAGCCTGATGGAGTGCAGATATGGGCTTTGGGGCCACATAGATCTGGATTCAGATATTCAGTTAATTCCCCACCGTGGCCTCAATTTATAACCCCAGTCGGTAAAATGAAAGTGGCTGTAAACATTAGAAGCAATGTGCATGGTGCTTTAAGCACGCTAGAGAGACAGGAGGCAGCTTCTGTTATCATTATTATCAAGGAAATAGCGTGAGAAAGGCTTTTTTCCTGCCATGAGCATTCAAGCAATCATCATCCGTTTTCATGCTGTTTTGCTTGTCCAAAAATTGGGGCGTGACCATTTGGTGAGTAAAAGCTGAAAATACTCACTTGGGCACTAACATTCGAATGAAGCAAGTCTCTGGAATCGAGACTGTTGGAACACACCACTCAGCGTTCCAAGAATGGGATCGTACAGCTTTTTACATGAAGAATTTTCAAAACTTGCCTTTTCACCACTTCAAAATAGAGATGCAGTTATTGCTTGCAGAAAACAAAGGAGTAATAGCCCAAAACCAGTAAAGGGAAAGGACAAATCAGTCATAGCAAAAAAAATAAAAAATAAAAAAATCACTCGTGAAATAGGGCAGACCTGTGAAAGGGTGACAGTGACTCGCAGGAAGAGAAATGGACCCGCCAGTCATGCAGGGGGCTGGGTGTCCTGCTTAACAGCTTTGTCCCAGAATTGGGACAATTCAATAGCACCCCCCTTCCTTCTCAGAGATGTCCCAGTGTGGATAATAAATTCTTTGGTCACCTAGAGGGAAACTATTATGGATTTGGGCTGCAGACCCCCAGATTACACCAGGCGGAAGACATTCAGAGAAGGAACTTCCAGAATTTTGCTCTCTGAGCCAGGGCACGCGCCTTCATACTTTTACTTAAGCCCCTCTAAGTACTACTTAGATCCACCTGCTGGCTGCGAAACCGAAGTAGAGACTGGAGAAAATAGGGATGTGTGGGCGCGAGACAGGGAGGGTAGAATAAGCCAGAGGAATCATAGGATCATCAGTCCATTGTTTTCTGCCATGGCATCAAATGGGGGGAATGAACTGAATGACCGTGTTTGTCTGCTACAGTCCATTTGTCTTTCTGGAAGGCAGAAGTATTGCTTAGAGAGTGGACTCCACTAGTTAGTGGCCTGGCTTAGTCTGAGTCAGTGTCCCCTTTACACACTCTCCAGCTCCGGAGTTCCTGGGAAGGGCCCTGAAGGAGGTCAGCCGTTCCTGACCCTTGCAAACCGGACCCTCTGAGGTTTTGGTATTTGTGCAAGCCCCACCAGAAGTGAGGATGTGTATACATGTGCCTGGTGGATGATGTGGGTGTGCATCCCCGATCCAGGAAATGCACAAAGGCAACGCCCCAACTCCGGCCCCACCCAGCAGGCCCCCTGTGTTCTATTTTAAAAGCTCCAGGGTAGCCTGATCTGAGGTCTATCTGGTCTGTCCATCCCATCCCCTCCTTGTTTACTGGAACGTCGGGTCCCTGCAGTGAAGCTGGAATGCAATCTCTGGGCGAATCAGCAAGGCCAAGGCGGGCCTTACAAAGCATCATGTCATTGCACTGTTTTTCCTCCCCTCCCACGGAGTTTTCTTGGAAGTTCTGAGGCTCAGTGTGTATCTCCAGAGATGCATTCCAAATTCTCAGCTGCTTGCAACTGAGCAAGTTTTACTGCCTCTCCTTCTAAAATCTAGGTGCCTTGCAAGGTTAGAGATGAATAAGTGTGCACAAAGGGGTATCCAAGACTCCGTGTGTTTGGGGCTTGCCTGCTGTCACATGGGGTTCAACCACAGTTTCCCCTCTTAAACAGCAAAGAGGAGGGGCGCCTAGGTGGCTCAGTAGGTTAAGTGTATGCCTTCGGCTCCAGGGTCGTGATCTCAGGGTCCTGGGGTGGAGCTCCATTGTCGGGCTCCCTGCTCAGCAGGGAGTCTGCTTCTCCCTCTGTCCCTCCCCCACCGCTGGTGCCCTCTCTCTCTCTCAAATAAATAAATAAAATCTTAAAAACAACAACAACAACAACAAAGAGGGAAAGTAACCTCTGTGTGAGATGCCTTTGTGACTTGGTGTATTTGCCTCTAGTCTGTGCGTCTGTCCCAGCTGAGGGCTCTGGGGGGTGGCTTTGCTGCCCTTTTCCTTCCTGAGCACAGTTACCCTGAATGTCAGGGGATCGATTGTGGTCCGACTTCCTGTTTCCTTCCAGCCTTCCTGCTCCATTACTTCTTCCCGTCAGTCTTTTCTCCCCTCATCATGATCACTCCATCCCTTCCTGGACTAGAAGAAATAATGGGGAACAGTGGAGAAATAGCCAAACACATCAATTATGTAAAAATCCTATTTGTCTCATGAAGAGTAAGAAAGGTGCCTGTGCCTTTTCTTAGATTTGTTCTTGATTTTAAATAATATGTTAATTTTTTAGCATTGAGCCTTTCTTCTTAAAGTGTGGTCCCTGACCTCCCACATCGGCTTCACCTGAGAACTTGTTGGAAATGCACATTCTCTGGTTCTAGCTGAGTCAGAAACTCTTGGGGTAAGGCACAGCAATCCATTTCAACAAGCCTTCTAGGTGATTCTAAGGTGTGCAAAAGTTTGTGGACACCTGGAGTAGAGGGTTGTCCATGGGTTGGGGGAAGGAGAGGTTTGAGGTTTCTCTTTGCTCTCCAGATGTCAAAATCAATGTGAGAAGGACAGAGCCTATACTTGCTTCTGAGGCCTGGCTTGTACACCTTGCCTTTCGAGTTGGGGCAGGTGTGGGAGTAAATGTGAGGAGAAGAAGGACCAGGCAGTCATGGTGGTCCTAGTCGATGCCCTCGGTGAGCTGGCTTCATGGGCCATGCCTCTGGTCAGGGACCTGGGGCTTTCTGATCTTCTTCTTGTGTCCAGCACCCCTCTAAGAGCACGAGGACGCTTGATACATGTTACGTAATGCTGTAAATTCCAGCATGCAACTTCTCATCTGCTCTTGGGCAACTAAGCCAACCATAGTTATAGACAGAAATTGGGGATTTTATTCTCTTCATGTTTTGCTTAGAGTAAATCAAGCAAATAACTCGAAACATGCTCTTCATCTTGTCCATGTTTCCTTACTATGTGAAGAGCCCCCAGGATTATTAAGAGGGTTGGGATCTATGTGTCTAGATCTGTGATATCCACTTCAGCAGCTCCTAGCCAAGTGTGGCTCTTGGGCAACTGAAATGTGGGTCGTCTGACCTGAGATGTGCTGTAAGTATAAATACACACCAAGTTGCCAAGGCTTAGTACAAAAAAAGTGTAAATTATTTCACTAATAATTTTTATATTGATTTCATGTTGAAATTGTAACATTTTAGATATATTGGCTTACACAAAATATATTAATAACATTAATTTTACCCATTTCTTTTTACTTCTTAAAATGTGGCTATTCAAAAAATTAAAATTACAAATGTGGCTCACATTATGTTTATATTGGACAGTGTTGGTCTGGTTAGTCTGGGGCTCTGGTAAAACACAAGGTTTTGGGTGAAATAAGTCAAGCAGAGAAAGTCAATTATCATATGGCTTCACTTATTTGTGGAACATAAGGAATAGCATGAAGGACATTAGGAAAAGGAAGGGAAAAATGAAGGGGGAGGGAATCGGAGGGAGAGACGAACCATGAGAGACTATGGACTCTGAGAAACAAACTGAGGGTTTTAGAGGGGAGGAGGATGGTTTAGCCCAGTGATGGGTATTAAGGAGGACACGTACTACATGGAGCACTGGGTGTTATATGAAAACAATGAATCGTGGATCACTACATCAAAAACGAATGATGTATTGTATGGTGACTAACATAACATAATAAAATAAAATTAAAGAAAAACACAAGGTTTTGAGTAACTCTAGTGGATAGGCCAGAAGCAAATACAAAGGAGCGGGTATAAACTAGAGCGTGTCCAGCATGTCCAGGTGAGACAATGTAGCTAATGCCTGGCAGCTAATATCCTGAACCTTGGAGCTAGACATCCTAGAGTTGAATATGGACTCTGCCACTTGCTTGATCAAGGAACTTAACCTCTCTGAACTTCAGTTTTCTCATCTGTACAATGGATTTTCTTTGTTCCTAACTCAAAGAGCTTTTGTGAGAATTAGTTAAGACAATGAATGTAAAAGGTTTATTGTTATTTCTGGCAATTAGTAGGTACTCAATAAATACTAACTCTCCTTAAGTAAGAACAAATTCTAATAGTAGATGGTGTTACTGATTATGGAATCTTCATTTCAGAGAGTCTTAACACTGGGATGGATTCTCCTCTATTGGGAATGGTTTGTGGACCATCCTACCCCAAAGTATGGAGAATGGAGTATGTTACCTTTTCAATGCTTCTTCACCTAGAGATCCACAACTAGCTGTAGACCCCTCCCCACATATCCTATCCTCTTACTCAGGGTCCTCACAGTGAAAAACTGAATTACATAGAAGACTGTCTCTGGACAGAGACCCCTGGCTTCTTATGCTTACAAAACTCAAGTGTATGGCACAGACTGAATGGCCTCTGAAAGGTAGCGTCCTTACTGAATGAGGGGAATGGAGTGTCCTCACGAGATGAGCACAGTCAGGCTTGGGCAGGAAACTGGAAGGGAACAGTATGATCCTGGCTTGAAGATTACTGACTAGCCCCTAAAAGAAGAGTTTTGGCCCTTCTGTTCGTAAGATAGAAGAGAACATCTAGATTAGATTTTTCCAAAGACTAGGCAGTTCTCTTGCAAGTTTATGTGGAGATAGGGATTAAAGAAATGGCTGAGAAATGAGGTAAAAAGAGGGTGGGACAAACAAACACACTGGAAACGGTCCTGGTTTCATTTTGAAAGACCCGAAAAGTGTCCCATGGTAGTAGCGTGTCTCCAGGGGCAAGGTCTCTGAGTTCCTGGGATGCTGACACCATGATAAAACCTGTAACAGTTTATTTGCGGCACAC
Organism: Neomonachus schauinslandi; assembly: GCF_002201575.2. Classification (NCBI taxonomy): domain Eukaryota; kingdom Metazoa; phylum Chordata; class Mammalia; order Carnivora; family Phocidae; genus Neomonachus; species Neomonachus schauinslandi. The sequence goes on along the minus strand of NC_058408.1, from coordinate 42,442,865 downwards.
ACACACACACACACACACAAATACCCTGAGTTTCTGTCCATGGATACTGCTCAAAACAACTACAAGAATGAAGAAGGAGTGATTATGCAAGGTGTTTCCATCCAGGATTGAAGATTCTGACTCCCTGTTCTGGGCAGGGTTCTACCTTGAAAAAAGAGGAAGCAGGGTGTAGAGATGACATACTTGACTGAGGAAGGGATTAAAGAGTCTTTGGTCTCTTTCTGAATCGTACTACTTAATTTGTCATCATCACCATCATCCTTGTCGTCATCAGCAGCAGCAGCATCAAAACAGTGCTTCCTGCATGCCCGAAACTTTGCTAAGTCCTTTTCAAGGTCGAGCTCATTTAATTCTCCTGACAGATCTATGAGGTAAGTACTATTATTAGGCCATTTTTAGGGATGAGGAAACTGAACCTTACAGACATTAAGTAACTTGCTCAAAGTTGCACATACCCCCATCTCTGGACTTCCAGGAATGGCCATGCTCAATAAACAGAGATGCAAATCGAGACTACCTTATTACAGATCCCAAAGGGCATCCCCAGATCAGAAGTTCTCAACCCAAATCAACCCTAAATTCTCTTTTTATAAAGAAATATTTTTTAATGCTGCATTTGCTATCCTGAAATGAAATTTACAACGTATATAACCCACCCTAACACATAATATTTGAAAATCAATATTTTGGTAGAAAGAGACATGACATGAATGTATATTATAAGAAAGTACTATATATTGCAATATGTAAAGGATAATGAGATCATCAGATGCTTGCAACCATATATTGAATCAAGGAAAACCTCAGCTACAAATGCTAATTACTCAAATACCACAAGTAATGCAGACATTGGTGATAGGATTCTCAGACAAGGTAAGCAACTCCTAGTAAAGTTCTAAACAGAATAAAGTACAGTTCTACCTTGATTTATATGTTGATTACATTCTGGGAAAAGTCAGTGTATATTAACTAAAAACATGCAAAGAATACTTCTTTGTGTTTGTATGTACGGTGGAGTTAAGTTCCAGAGCATAGAAGTTTTTCACCTATATCAATATCCAATAGGACATTCAAAAGGTAGGGTAATTTTTCACTGGGGTGGGGAGGACCATCCTAGGCATTATAAGACATTGCAAAAACATCTAACTCGTATCTCTGCCAAGAAATTACCAGTAATACCTCTGCCCCAATTATTGGGCTACCAGGAGTATCTTGCAAATTTCCCGAACAATTTAGGACAATTGTTCTCGACCTTGGCTGCACATTAAAATTACCTGAGGAGCTTTATTCAAATACTGACCCCTGGGCAGCATCTGCACCATCTCTGATGTAATTGGTCAGGGCCCCTGTCTGGTCATCAGGTTTTTTAAAAACTGCTCAATTGATTGTATTTAGTAGCCGACATGAGAATCATGCCTCAGGGGTGGTGCTGCCCCTTTGAGCGTCATTGCTATTAGCTGAGTCATATCACCAGACCGTGGACTTTACAGGCCTGCTTTCTGCCTCTTGGAGCTATTGGCTATTCAGATAGAGCCCAAGTGCCTCTGAACCTAAGGAACAGCATCACTAATAACAAAGTGGGGAAAAATGAAACAAACAAACAAAAAACCCCCAAAAATAAAGTGTGATGGGGGTTATATGGTTCTAAGATCTGAAAAGTCAAAAACCTACTTTCAGGAAATCCCAGGAATTGAGTAAATGATTAATAGTTTATTCCCAAATGTAGAATAAGCAGAAGAATATAACTTAATTAAATAAAAAACAAATTAATCAGTGACTAATTGTTTAGGAAATAAACTTGTGCTATAGTGTAGCTAAGCTTCTTCTAGAACCCCTGGTCATCCACCCTTCTTTTGGCTTGATTTGGGCCTTTACCTTCGTAGGAAAAATAAACTTATGGTCACTCTTCCTAGTCTGTTGGAGCTGTCTGCTGAACCCTTAAATCAGGAATGGTAGATATACTTTGTCTCCAGCACTAACTCTAAATGATTGGATGTGTCTTCCTAGAGAGGGATTTGAAACCCAGTCCATGCTAATTGAGGAGGGCTACAGTGGGTTGGTTAGTGATACCTGTCATGGGCACTGGACTGGGGGAGGAAGGGAAATGCTCCCCTTCCTCCCAAAGACCCTAAGGCTATCAGGGTGGAGGAGGCACATTTCTGAAAAATAACAAATGAGCTGCTCAGACCTGGTCTACTTTTAGAAGCTGATTGGAGTCTCTCATCATCATCATCACCATTAGCATCATTATCCAGTGAGTTTCTATTGAGGCATACTTATGCACTTCCCAATTATTACCTCATTAGTCCTTACAACAACTCTACAAGGTAGGCATTTGCATCAGTCTGGAATCTTACAGCTGGTAGAAGGAAGTAGTCTTCAAATCCGGGGTTGTCTGAGGGACACTAAAGTCTCCCAGTTTAATAAACAATAAGGAGTGAAATATGGCTTTAGATCACCCTGGAAAGCTCTAATATTCTTTGTCTCACATCCAAATCTTCAGGATCCTTGTTCAAATGGGACAAGAGTCAACAAATTCCAAATGGCAGTACACATTCTTATTTCTCAGCATTTTCCCATCATTTCCTGGTATTGGATCCTGCCCGTGCCTTTAAATGGCAAACTTGAAAAATACAGTAAAGATGTTTTGGTTAATGAAATTTTCTCTGCTTTGTGTGTTTCTTTGTTGAAAAATTTTCTAAAATGTCCATTTTCCTGCAACCGTTCAGTATAACAGAGTTCAAGTCATTGATGTGAAGAAGGGTATTGGCACATAATAGACATTTTTAAAGATTTATTTATTTATTTGAGAGAGAGCGCAAGCAGGGGAGGGGCAGAGGGAGAGGGAGAGAGAGAGAGTCTTAGGCAGACCTTCTGCTGAGCGGTGGAACCCAACACAGGGCTTGATCTCATGGCCTCCTGAGATCGTGACCTGACCCAAAACCAAGAGTAGGATGTTTAACTGACTGAGCCACCCAGGTGCCCCACATAATAGACATTTAATAAATATTTAGAATGAATTAATCGGTACAATTAACATTTTTGTCAAAGAGCAATTTTTTATTTTTGTTGAAATCCAATTCATCAGTTTTTCCTTTTATGGCTTATCCTTTTTGTGTTGAATCTAAGAAATCTTGGGCTAATCTAAGGTCACAAAGATTTTCTCCCATGTTTTCTTTTAGAAGTTTTATAATATTAGCTTTTACATTTAGGTCTGTGATCCATTTAATTGACAATAGTTTTGATCATTAAGTTTCTTGTAGGCCTTAGGGTTGGCTTTCTCAACACTTCTGCTCAGAACTGAGGATGAAGGTGAAGCCACTTAAAAGTATGGATATAATATTTTCTGTCTGGAAACACGGTCTAAAAGGTGTTCTCCCAGACAAAATCTTTCACAGCAATGCCATATTTATTTTTTTTCACTCTTTGTCAAAAAACAGAAAACTCTAGTCTGGTTAGTGTTATTATCTGATATCTTTCTGTTTCAGAATAACCATGTCCAAACCTGGTAAAGGAAATGTTGCTCAATACTCTCTGTCCTTCATCCACTTACCCAGATAACAGCCCTGAACACCAATCCCTAAAGTAAACCCCTTCACTGTCTGCAAAATAATATTCAACTGGGGCTCAAGGAACACACCACCAATAGGAAGCTGAGGCCTGTGTGGGTGGGAAGGGGAGTGAGGTTGAGAGCCCACTTAACTCTGGTTAACCTGTAGCTATTTCAATTGCTCTATGTTATGATTATCCCCTAAGATCTCTCTGTTTAGGAACCTTGTCGGGGGAGTTGGAGGGGAGAGATGTAATGGGAAGGACCTTCTCCTCTGAATTCATGTAGCTTTCTAAGATTTTATTTCATAGCCAGAATGGCACCCAAGGTTTCTGTCTATATTAATTAATATAACAATATATAATATGTAATATATAATTCCATAATTATAAAACACTGTATTATGTAATTATGTAATTATACACTATATTATGTAATATATATTATGTATTATGTAACATACATTTATTTATAATACACTGTATTTATACTATATTATAATTATATTTATATATATTATTTTATATATTTATATATTTGTATATAATTATACTTATATAATATATGTATAATTATCTCTCCCACATTTTGGGAAGGACTGAGAAAAAAGAAATGGACTTTGTTAGATTTTTTTAGATATATGGGAAAACATTCTGCCTATCACAGTTGGGCTCGTGTCCTTCTGTTTAATAGATTCATGCACAGAATCACTCTCCTGGCAGGAAGATCATCCCTCTGACCTTTCTAATTCTACTTACCTATTGATCAGCACTCAATCAAAGTCTTTTGCTATGAAACCAACTACTTAGGCCTGCTCAGTAATTTCACTTTTCCCTAGTCTTAAAAAAAGAATGCTATATTCAAAATGGCCAGGAGCTAGTAGAGATGCTGGGGAACACAGAAAAATGAGATGCAACCCACACATATCAGGGAGGTTATAGCCCTATTCACTAGGGTCCAAACACACTAATAGCTTATTATAACACAGTGCTCTGATAAGACATGCACATCAAGAGCTGGGGGAGCACAAAGGTTGGGCATCTAATACAGTCCAGGCTAGGCCAGAATACAGTATAGAGTCAAGGAAGATTTTCTGGAGGAGGCAATGACTTTTGTTGAGTTTTCAAATTAAATTGGTATAGAATATCAATGGGATGGTTCCAGGCAAAACTGTCAAAAGCACATAGACATGATAATAGGGGAAAGCCTGGGAACTATAGGTAGTTCAGTAGCCCACAGATAGCCCCTCTCAGTTCACTAATTCATCAGGTTCCCCTTTCAACTGGTTTCTTTTCTTTTCTTTCTTTCTTCCTTCCTTCCTTCCTTTCTTTCTTTCTCTTTCTTTCTTTCTTTCTCTTTCTTTCTTCCTTTCTTCTTTCTTTCTTTCTTTCTTCCTTTCTTCTTTCTTTCTTCCTTTCTTCTTTCTTTCTTTCTTTCTTTCTTTCTTTCTTTCTTTCTTTCTTTC
>NC_058408.1:42311831-42437840 GCF_002201575.2 Neomonachus schauinslandi | reverse complement strand
TTCTTTCTTTCTTTCTTTCTTTCTTTCTTTCTTTCTTTCTTTCTTTCTTTCTTTCTTTCTTTCTTTCTTTCAAGGGGGAGTGAGAAGCAGACTTCCCACTGAGCAGGGAGCCCAATGCAGGACTCCATCCCAGGACCCCAAGATCATGACCTGAGCCAAAGGCAGACACTTAATTGACTGAGCCACCCAGGCGCCCCACAACTGTTTTCTTTTAAGTTTGTTTAGAGAGACGCCAGGAGCCCTCTGATGGCAGGATGCAGCCACTCTTCTCAATTGTCCCAAGCAAGTCAATTCCTTGTTCCCTGACTCAGTTAAACAAAATTCTGCAGTTAAGTGGACATGCTCTCTTTAGAAAGCAATTTAGAAATCTTGTACTGTTACTTAAGCATGGCCCTGGAGGATATCACTCCCGACCCTTAGCAGTTTATCACAGGGCCTCACATAATGTCCTTTCCCTGAGGGGTGCTGACAATTGTGTTCTCCATGCCTTGCTAGATTTCTAGTGATATGTTAGAAAGTCTTAGAGATTGGCTCTCCCAGGGGCCCCTCTTAAGTCAGCTCCAAGAACACAGAATGTAAGAGAGAAATGTGCTAGGTGGAGTATGTGTGGGAAACCAGATGATGATGATCTCTGAATACCAAAAGCAGACAGAGGGAGCCAGAGGGATATTAGGCTGTTGACATATAAACTGAGCCACACAGATGAAGACTCGATTATTATTCCTAATTGCTTTAAGGCACAAGCCCAGTTTGTCCCTCTGAATTACATATACATTTTCTAAGGGCAAAAATCCTGCCTGGTTCCTTGGTGTCCTCTATGATTCTAGACCATGTGTGAGCGCATAATAAGTTGTAAAAAAAAAAAAATGTTGGTTGGTGGGTTCAAATGGGCTACCAAGAGAAGCTGTATAGATTTTTAGAAAAAAGATCTTTTGTATTGCATAGAGTCAGATTCTTAAATGACAGGAAGGAGCAGAGTCTATATGTCTATTTTGGTCTGAGACCCTCTTCAATTCCTGCAGCCTATTCTAAAGTGGCCTATTCAGCCGCTCTTTTTAATTTTCCACTCCCTCCCACTAGGAGGCAGCATTATTCCCTTTTGCCCTCTGGGACAAGGATCCCATAAAAACATAATATGTTTGTATGTATATATTCCACCAATCTGAAAAGCTTTGACCTTGACTGGCTGCGAAAATGTTGCCTGGTGCCTTGGCCAATTGGCACCAAAGCCGAAGACAGAGGGTTCTGGAAAATACAACTCTCTGACCTCCAACTATCCCTGAAGGAGCTGCCGCCATAAAAAAAACAACTTTCCGTGAAGTATCTACATGGTAGATTGATTCTGCAAGCAACAATTGGCAAGTTCAAAGATTGCAGAATCCTATATTGGGTAAAGAGGGTTTAGATGGAGTTGGGCTGTTTTTTTCCCATTGAGTTTTATGCAACCCTGGGTCCCTAGAGAGCTTCCAAAGAAAATCAGTTCAGGGTGTGCTGGCCTTGAGCATTAGAGTTTCTGTTTATCTCACAGTGGCTGCAATATAGGGACACTTCTGCTTACACCCACAGCTTGAAGCCTTTAACAAACTAAACATATAACACCCCGGTAAGCAGCCAAGGTTGCTCCAAACAGGTTTTTCCCAAGGCCCATGTTTCAAGGATTACCTCTGCCAAAAATGACAGTAAAGCTTAAGGAAAGCTATTTATTTTAATCACTATTGTCAATATGCCATTTGTATGTTGTCTGGGCGTCTCAGGCTGTCTGGGAAAAGATTTGTCCATTGATTAGGCAGAACTTCTCAAAACTGATTACATCAGAGGAGTTCAGGTTATTTCTGAGTCACAGATGGGACAGCCAAGACCAAGGACATGGTCAGCCTCATACAGCTCCTGTTAAAGTCAAGTCTTGGGCGGGCCCCCTACTTAAGCCTCTTTAAGAAAGATTTCCTTTGGGCACCTGGGTGGCTCAGTTGGTTAAGCCACTGCCTTCGGCTCAGGTCATGATCCTGGAGTCCCAGGATCGAGTCCCGCATCAGGCTCCCTGCTCAGCAGGGAGTCTGCTTCTCCCTCTGACCCTCCCCCCTCTCATGTACTCTCTCTCTCTCTCTCATTCTCTCTCTCAAATAAATAAATAAAATCTTTAAAAAAAAAAAAAAGAAAGATTTGCTTTGACAGGTGACTTGGGCGAAGACCAGGATTATTGGCTACTACGTGTGTGGGGGGGGGGGGGAGGCGGAGGCCGTGCAACGTTTTAGGAGGAAATCTAGCTTTTCTTCCTTTGAGTTTTGCTGAAGTCCCTCCAGAGTTTTCAAAGGCAAAGTCAGCACTGTTCTTTTAATAAGCATGCGTTGAGCCTGCTCTCTTGCCATGGTTGAGGACACGACGGGGTAAGACGTGGCGTTCAGTCTTGGCCATACACCTGCTGCAAATGGGCTTGCACTGTGCTAAGGGCCATAGGCACAGGCAAGCCCTTTCCATGTGATGCATGCATGAGAATAAATAATAAAAAGAAAGGAAATACTACTTTCAAAAAGGAAACAAACAAAAAACAAAACAAACACTGATTTTCGGAGCTGCTCTAACAGTGGAAGAAGCGTCACATAATGTATGTAATAAAAGGGACGCTTATAATAACGTAGATAATGGCCCTCATATAATATTGGCATTTTTTTAAAGATTTTATTTATTTATTTGAGAGAGATAGAGCACAGAGGCAGAGGGAGAAGCAGGCTTCCCGTGAAGCGGGGAGCCCGATGCGGGGCTCGATCCCAGGACCCTGGGATCATGACCTGAGCTGAAGGCAGACACTTAACCGACTGAGCCACCCAGGTGTCCCTATAATGTTGGCATTTTTAAAATTACTATGAGGTATGTGGAATTTAAAAAACAAAACAAACGAGCAAGGGGACAAAGGGGAGAGAGAGAGAGAGAGAGGGAGAGTTAAACCAAGAAACAGACCCTTAATTATTTTTATTTATTTATTTTTTTAAAGATTTTATTTATTTATTTGAGAGAGAGAGACTGAGAGAGAGAGAGCATGAGAGGGGGGAGGGTCGGGAGGGTCAGAGGGAGAAGCAGACTCCCCGCCGAGCAGGGAGCCCCATGCGGGACTCGATCCCGGGACTCCAGGATCATGACCTGAGCCGAAGGCAGTCGCTTAACCAACTGAGCCACCCAGGCGCCCAACAGACCCTTAATTATTGAGAACAAAGTGATGGCTGGGGGGAGGTGGGGATGGGGGAAACAGGTCATGGGGATGAAGGAGGGCACTTCTCCTGATGACCTGGTGATGTGAGGAAGTGTCGAATCACTATATTATATACCTGTAATTAATAAAACACTCTATGTTAAACTTTTTAAAAATAAAATTACCATGAGAATGCAAAAGAAGGAGTTACAGAGAGCAGTTTAACTCTTTGGCCACTGAGAATTTGCAATACTAATGACAGAGGAAGCCTGGAGAATCGCCTACCAGGAAGACAGGGGCCTTACTTTGCTTACTTTGCTTACTTTGCTTCAGGCAAATCTTACTCATTTACTCAACAAATATTTACTGAGTACCTACCCTGTGTTATTAGGTTCTTGAGATACATCGATTAATAAAAGGGAGGAAGATTTCTGTCCTTATATTCTAGCAAAGAAAACAGGCAATAACCAAGAAAAGCACTTCTCTTTAAGTAGTAGGTAGAAATCCAATTGTTTTTTGTTGATGGGACTTCTCGAAGTCAAAGGACATTATATCTCTTGGTCCTGAAGTCTCACTGAAACAAGAGTATCAAACAGTATGTTAGAATAATGATTGCCCCAAATATATCCCAAAGACAGTGTGGGACAGCTGTGTGTGTTGGTAAACACTTGACAAGCGGGTCTCAGAGATAAATGATAAAAAAATGAAGCCCTCCCTTGTGACATTTGCCTTTTTTTTGGTGGGGTAAATACTCACCGTGCTGTTGTGAATTACCAATGAGATGTCAACAAACAGAGTTGGGAAGAAAGGTGCACAGTGGCTCTCAGGCCAGTGCAAAAAGATACCAGCCCACCACCGATGGAGGGCCTGCCACATGGAAAAGACCTGGGCGGTCCTTGGACAAATGCTTCTTGTTCGCGGTGTGTTGCAGTCCGTTCGGAGAGAGGTGTACGAGTAAGTCGTTACAAATACTATGTTTCCTTAAATCGCCTCACTGATTCAACCCAAAAGCTTTTGGTGAAAAAAGAAATATTGAACATTCACAAAAATGATTTTATTTACTAACTAAAGCAAGATTTATCTTCCTTCTCATTCAATACCTAAACATTCCTCTTATTTTTGGCCAGGGGCAGCCATGCAGAGCATTGTAGTGGAGACCTGCTATTTGGGGAGACTTATTGCTTTTGCAGATTTAATATTGACCCTGAACTTGAAGTTTATTAAAGAATACCTGGCTTTTGTCTGCATTTCCTATTTGCTTAAACAGATATTTTGTTTTCTTCTTAATTAAATTATGTACTGAGGATTGTTAAACAGTTCCTCTTTAAAATCAGCCAGGAGATTTTGTCAGGCCCATGTTTGGAGTTTGAGACATAGTCCTTCAGAGAGGTCTGTTACACCAAATTACTCCACCTAGACTTTTGCTGCCTTTTTTCTTTTTTTTAAGGTGTAATACATTTTTATTCTGGGCTGTTTGGCTCAACTACATTACAGCAAAACTTTAATTTTCTAAGATACATTTATTTAGATCATCAACTCAGAGACCATATTTATGAGTATTATTCTGATTAGTAAGAGATATTTGCTTTGTTGTAGAGTTTTTACTGCCTCTAATTCCATTGCATGTGACTCAATAACGAAACAAAATTCTACTCAGGCCTGGAGGGCACTTAGTTGCTTTACCAAAAAAAAATGCGGAGGGGTATTCACTCTTCTCCCAACAAACTTTGGCTCACTTCTGCTAGGCATGTCTGCCTGACCTTTTGTGCATGGAGCATGATGCTGAAATGTGGGGTGATATTCTGGTAAAGTTTTAAATGAATTTAGGGAACCATGTTAAGTGGAATTCAACCAAGTACCACATATAGTCTAACTTTGGAAATTGGGGGCCAGGAGGGAAGTGAAAATATGAAGACACAATGCAATAAAAACATAACCTTTGGCTCTTAGAATCAAAACAATATCCAATAGATTAGATACCAGCCTTTATAAGAGACGTGATGTTGCTGGCTTTCATGATGGAAGGAGGGGGCCACAAGCCAAAGCATGTGGGAAGCATCTAGGAGCTGGGAAAGGCAAAGAAGCAGTCTCCCCTGGGGCCTTGGAAGGGACACAGCCCTGGTGACCTTGATGTTAGCCTAGTGAGACCCAAATTGGGCTTCTAGCCTATGGAACTGTAAGATCATAAAATTTATGTTGTTTGAAGCCACTAGGATTGAGGAAATTGGTTATAGCAGCCGTAGGAAGTGAATTCACTTGTGCTCCCCTACAGTTTCCAGTCTCCCTACAGTGATTGTGTAGGTTGCCAGAGGCCAGTTTGGCTCATGGAGTGTGGGTGGATGTGATGTGTACCCGATCTGGGCTTCGCTTCTAAACCCTTATACAATGTGCCGTAGTCTCTCTCTCTGCTAGTTGGACAGCTGCATGTGCAAGATCAAGGAGGATTCCAAGGAGGCTCTAGTGGATGGCAGAGCTGCTGCTAGCAAAGAGCCTTGAACCTGGAGCTGCCATCTGAAGAAGAGTTGCTTGAGGGTGCTGCCCCAACCAAATGCATGGGGATTAATCCCCTGAGTTTCCAGAGTCCATTTTTCCTACAGCAGAGCTTCTTCTATCCTAACTAATACTCCAAAGCAGAACTTCTGGAACAATTTTTTTTTTTTTAAGAGTTTGATGTATTTAAGTTTAAAAGAAAAAGATCAAACTATTCTAAATGGGCAAAGTCAGAATTTTTTTGGACTTCCTTGGCCTTATTTTGTAATTTAGTGTTTTGAAAATCTCAAGTTGCACATGGGAAGCACTGTAATAAAATTTCTAGTCTTAGAATTTATGAAGGTCTTAAACCAGTTTTGCTATCCTGGCCGCTGGGGCACTCACAGCTTCATAATGAAAACAAACAGCTCATGGGTCTCTTACAGGGTCTCCTGGCCCTTGCCTAAATATGTTCTTTCTTCTCATCATTTTCTACTTTTGTTTTGAAATTCCCCTTTCTTGGAATATTTACCCTACCACCTCCTTCAAGTTCAGCTCAATTCCATTTCTTCCAAAAGGCCTTTCTAAATTCTTCAAGGAATAGTCAATCTTATTCCTCTATGCTCCCATGTGTTCTTTCATCCTACTTAATTACATTTGTATCTGTCCCCTCCTCAGAAGGACCCACACATGTACCCAATAAATGTAGCTTCTAGAAAGCAGGTACTGTGCTTCACTGTTGTCTTCACCATAACATAGTGCTCTGAATGCAATAAAAGTTCAATGCATTTGTAAATTTTAGCAAAACCATGTTTGGCTGGTGGGAGGGTTTATTTGTTTAACCGGACAGAATCACGTGGAACGGCCTCACTCCTCCGTGTATATGGAGCAAGGGTCCCCACAATATACCTTGTTCATACATTCGAAAAAAATTTCTGAATGCCTACCGTAAACCAGGAGCTGTGCAGAAGGTTGGAGCGTTGTGTAACCTGTTTAACTATTGTATGTCACCAACTAGGACAGCTGCAAACCACATAGAGAGTGCACCTACTATGTGCCAGGCTTTGTGCAGATGACTCATGTCAGTCTGAATCTCTGGTCAAGCCTTCGCTTTCCAGGACTTCTTCCTTTTCCAGAAAATGTAGCCTCGCGAGATCCGGGCAGCTAATCACTCATTTGTTATTGTTTATTTGCACATCAGAATTTTTTACTTTTATGAACTAGCTGTTTATGTCTCTTTGGTTCAGGTCTCTGTGTTCCCATACTATTATATATGATGTAATTTGGAATCTATTTTATAGAATTAAACTCAATTCAATTTTGACATTGTGCATGAGATCTACCACACCCATTTTCTTTCCATTAAAATGCAAGAGGGGATGTGTAGAAATAATTTATTAAGGGGCCCTGGGGCAAATCCCAGCTCTTATTTCACCATTTCCTTAGAGCTCACTGAAAAGGATGGGGGTGGGTGGACAGAAAGGGGGAGACTTGTTCTTTCCTGAATGATTGACCAATCCATAGGGACCTCTACCATCTTACACCCATCAGGGAAGTAGCTTTTGGAGGGTCATTGCAGAGGCAGGGCTGGCTGTGTCAGGCTGTGATGAATGGGCCAGACTAGGAGGTGGAGTTTGGCCAGCAACAGGGAAAGCAGGACAAATGGTAATCATCTGGACATGAGACTTTGAGAACAGGACCTGCATCTGTCTTATGTACCCAGGACCAGCACGATGACTTGGCTTAGTAACTGCTCCTAGTGTTGAAATGGATGTTAAATGGATGATTGAATGAATGAATGAATAAATGCCACATTCTTGCTTCCTTCTCCACGTAATGGGGTTTTTTTTGGTATTTTTTTAAATTTTATTTATTTATTTGACAGGGAGAGAGAGACACAGCGAGAGCGGGAACACAAGCAGGGGGAGTGGGAGAGGGAGAGGGAGAAGCAGGCTTCCCGCAGAGCAGGGAGCCCAATGTGGGGCTCGATCCCAGGACCCTGAGATCATGACCTGAGCCGAAGGCAGACGCTTAACGACTGAGCCACCCAGGTGCCCTCCACGCACTATTATAAAAGCATTTCATTCATGTCTCCTCTATAAATCAGGAATTTGGTGGGGCCTGCAGCCCGTTTCTCTGGAATCATTCTGTTTACTCACAAAGGCCCCAAGGGGCTTGGGTTAAAAGAACACTCTAGAACCTTTTCAAATAGGTTAGCACTCCTTTCTCCCACTGCTCTGTCGGGTTAGTTTCAGGCTTCTATGCCATCCTTCCAACATGTTAACGGCTTTCCAGAAAGCCGTTTCCAGAAAGTTGTGTACTGCTGATCCTTGTACACAAGGATCAGCAGTACACAACTATGGTTAAATACTATGGTTTAAACTATGGTTTAAGTACTATGATTTAAACTATGGTTAAATATTATGGTTTAAACTATGGTTTAAGTACTATGGTTTAAACTATGGTTAAATACTATGGTTTAAACTATGGTTAAATACTCTACTTTCTGGAAGCAATTTAGTCACCTCAGAAGGGCAGGTGATATATCTTTCCCAGAAAAAAAAAAAAATTAATGAACTCTATTGAGGTATAGTTTATATAAAACATCATTGTTCTTGCATGTACCCACTGTTCTTTGTTTTTTTTAAACTGAGTAATGTTCTGTTTATGGATATACCACATCTTCTTTTAACTATTCACCTGGTAGGTGGGCATTTGGATTGTTTCCAGGTTATGATCATGATAAATAAAGTTGCATTTGTGTACAAGTCTTTGTACGTATGTTTTCTAAAATGGCCGTACCATTTTGCATTCCCACCAACCGTGTGTGACAGTTCCGGTTGCTTTAGGTTTTCACCAGCAGTTGGTGTTTGTGGTCAGTAGAATAATCATTTCCCAAAGATGTTCATGGCCTTATCCCCCAAAACCTGTGACTCCTGTGGCAAAAGGGACTTTGTGGATGTGATTAAGGATCTGGAGATGAGAAGATGATCCTGGATTGTCTGAGTGGACCAGTGTAATCACAAGAGTCCTTAAATCTGTAAGGCAGAGGCAGAAGAGTCAGAGAAGGAAATGTGAGGATGGAAACAGAGGTCAATGTGATGGGTTCACAGGCCAAGGAATGAGGGTAGTCTTTTAAGTTGGAAAAAGCAAGGAATCGCTTCTCCTTAAAGCCTACAGAAGGAATGCAGCTCTGCAGACACCTTTGACTTCAGCCCTGTAAGCCTCACTTCAGTGCCACGGATGGCCACGGTTCGTTTGAGGAAGGATCTTTCCCATGGCCTCTCGGGAGCTACAGGAATTACAGGGACAGGCCCCTACATGGTTGAACATGCTCACCAGATTGCATTCTGACTCTCTCCTGACTAATGTGATTTTCAGACTAATTTCTTATCTTCTCACTGCCTCTTTTTTTTTTTTTTTTCTTCTGTCTTATTTTTAAATTGCAGTTACAGAAGCAACAGAATCATGTTGTTTGAGGGCTCAACTGCTAGTTTTCAAATTCTGGCTCCCCCATTTATTTGTTGTGTGATTTTGGACAAGATGCTTAATTTCTCCGTGTCCAATTTCCTCAACTGTAAAATGGAGCTTCCAGGACACTGACCCCAGATGACTGGGATAAAGATTTAATGAACTAATACAGGTAAAGCTCATGAATACTGCCTGGCATATAGTGAGAGCTCAATAAATGTCATCTTTGGTTATGGGACGATCATAAATATGTCTTATTCCCACTTTAGCTTTAGTAAAAAGAAAAAAGATTACTCCCTTCTTCAAAAATGTATTTCCATTCCTTTGTTCCATAAACAATGTTATAGTGTGAAAATAAAAGGTTCCACAGGAGATTACCCTATTACTATTTTATTTTCCTGTCCACATCTGATAGTTTTAGGTTAAATGGGTGGAAATAAGTCATGAACTGGCAGGTATGGAAGGAGACCCAATATCGTTGGTGCTTTGTCTGAAACACATGTTTTATCTCACTTATCAGTGGTTGAGCTGAGCCTTTAAACCAGGTGTGACTGGTTTATACGTACACTCACTTGGCCCTCAGCCTTCTCAGTACCAAACACTGTCAGGAACTCTTTCAACAGTGAGACAACTGTGCAGTTTGCTGGTTGACATCGGGAAAGGGACGAGAGGGTGACAAAAGGAGATGGGATGGGAGTTTCAAAACCAAAGATTGCCTTTTTCACAAATTTGACAACTCTTAGAGAGAAAGTTGTGATTCTATCCTGTGGACCAAAACTCTCTGCACCTCTATTATGGGACTGTCTTGTCTTGTTTATCTTGATATCCCAGTACCCAGCCCAGAGCCTGGCGAATGCTCAGTGCTCCATAAGTGTTTGTTGAACTGCATTGAATACCAACCAACTTAGCCCTGGAAAGACCTCAAGGAATCTGAGTTGGAACAAAGCTCAGACATAACGGAGCCCCAAATCCTGCTGGATGCGGGAATTCCCTCCATTGTAAATCAGAGGGCCGTCGTTTGGAGCATAGGATCTGGAGACAGACTTCCTGGTTCTGAGTCCTTGCTCCATTATGTCAAATTCTATAAACATGGGCAGATTATTTAACTTCTGAGTGCCTCAGTACTTTACAGGGATATTGTAAGATTTTAACAAGATAATATATGTAGATTGCTGAAAACAATGTCTGGTACAAAGGAAGTACCCAATAAATGCTGACCATTATTTTCAATTATTATTGACAGGAATACACTGAGGCAAACCTATCTTCTCATAATTTCCACTCATTGATCTCAGACCTGTGTTCCCATGAAAACTTTCAGAGAGCCAAAGGCAGCTACTAGGTGCCTCCAAAGCCTTCTCTAAAGTTGCACATCCACACTTCTCTCCAATCATGTTTTCTGATTCTATGGGGTTTTCAGATCTTTTTCCATTTCCTTGAAGGTTTCTAGTTGCCCATGGGCAATGCCCCACTTGAACACAATCCCCATTTGGTTTATTCAGGAGGAGGGCGGTGTGGGCTTATTCATCCTCCAATCTGGGCAGGTTCCTGGGTCTCTGAAGAGATGGGGGTTATGAACTGGTTGCCCACATAGCTATCATCTCCTATTACACCACACACCCATTCACCCTGAGTCTCAGGTCTTCTTACTGAGGCTGGGGCATTATATTCTGTATGGCGGAATTCCTCCTTCCCCCACCATAACTACCATGACACTCCAGGATGGAACCAAACGGGGTTCAGGCTGTCTTGGGTTTCTTCCAGTGCCACGAAAGCTAACTTTCATTAAGGGTAAGGGCTGTGTACCAGCAGAACAATCCAGGAAATCCCTCAGACTCTACACAGCAGTTTTTCACACAGTGAACCCAGGGAGACCTGACCTGCCCACCTAGCAAGAGGGACCCTGGTAAAATGATTGATGCCCATTCTGAACTACTAGCCCCTGTGTCTAGACCCTCAGCACTCACAGCTTTTATCCTGAACTGCCTATTCCTTCCATCTTGCCTCCTTGTTGCTGATTCTTGTTTGTCCCTTCAACCTCAGCTTTCCATAAATCCTAAAACACCTATACTCAATCATTTGCTTCCCTCCCTATATTTTAGGCTCTACTACTTGACTCCCCTTCAGACATTCAGCACCTTCAATAGCATTAACGTTTACTGAGCATTTGCTACTTATAAGGCTAAGTGCTTTACACGCAATATGCCATTTAAACCTCACAGTGACCCTATGTGGTAGCTAATGTTATTTCACAAGTGCAGAAAATGGGGCTTGAGAGGTTCAACATCTTGCCCCAATCAATCAGCTGGTAGTGGAGGAACAGAGGTTGGTACAGAGTATCTCCAACTCCAGTGTGTAGTGCCTTTGCCAACAGGAACCGTCTAGTAAGTAATAATCCCTTCCCACTGGGTATCTCGGGATTCAAACAGGGAAGGAGAACCACTGTGCATCGTGGGATAAGAGATTTATTATGAAACATTAGCTCTCACATAATTATAGGAGGAGAAGAGAAAGTGAAGGTCCAGGTGGGGAGTTGAAAGATCAGAGAGAGTCAGTAACACAACCAAGCATGTCGCACCACTGACGTGCAACCACAAAAGGAAGCTCATGGGAGGTCTGCTAAGCATCTGGTGACAGGTCTGGATTCTGGGGCCACTGTTGCTCAGCAGGGTCAGGAGTTGGAAGAAGAACAGAATATGGAGCTGGTGACAGCAAGAACAAACTGGAATCTGCCAGCACTTCTACCTCTGTCACCACGTTGAATCACGGTGACTCAGAGATCATTGTGCTGCTTCTCTTCAGCCCACACAAAAAAATTTTTTGGACAATGGTAGCCTAGAACTATACAGGGAAGGGAGTTTGGTAAACACAGTTCCAGGTTAACCAAGTGGACATGTGCAAATCACCCCATGTGTCAAACCCTGCAAACTTCTTCCCATGCACCACCCTCAAAAGCAGCAGGGTACATGATCCACTGAGGAGCCCAGACACGACCCAGGGTTCTGTGAGTACACGTAATGCTTATGCAATCCAATCTTCCATTGTCTTAGCTGTAATTCAGACATTTGTATGTGACCAAAGTTCATTTACTCTCTTTTTCTTATGTTGGACGATTAAAAGAGGGCTGACTATTTCATTTTTGACAATTGATGTAAAATGAAAAGATGAACAAGCAAGTTAATTAAAAAAAAATCCTCATTATAGACAGGCAAGGTGATGAAGTTTTCAAACATTTGAGCATAGATGACAATTGGCACAGGGTATGGGTTCCATTTAAGAAACAAACAAGAAAATAAAGTTTTAAAATAACAAAAGAAAATAAAGTTTTAAAAAATCCTTCAGAAGTTGTATGCCAAGAATTCCAGGAAAGACAGAACAGCCTGAAAGTACCGCATAAATCATTTCATTTGTTCACCAAGGTTTATCCGGCTAGTAAGGGCTATACCTTCTTGCAGGGTGAATTCTTGCTTACCACTTATTGGTAGCAGTCACCACACCAGTAAATTCGTATTAGCTGCTCACCATCACAATCCATTTGTATAGACCAATGAGAGGGCCCACTGGACAAAATCCTTTTCAGCTGATTTACATACAGACAGAATGACCCGGAACCCTGAAGTTCTTGGGTCTTCTGTCTTCCTCACTGTACCCATGGCCTTGCACTGAGTCCATGTCTCAGCTCAACATCTAAAACATCTCTCTGGTTTTACTGTCATCAGGCGAACAAACTCTCTCCAGGAAGAATGCTACTTTTTCTCCAATGTGCAAATTCCCACAGATATTTAGAGGAGAAAAACAGCTTTCCATGAGCGCACATGCATAGAGTAGAAGAGAGGCGGGTGCCCGGGGATAAGCAGGTCAGCCCTCCACCCTGGTGCACCATTCATTTGCTCCTTAGACAATCATTCATCGAGCACCTACTCTGTACCAAGCACCATGCTAGATGATGTGGATGCCATGGAGAATAAGATAGATGACTCATATCTTTTCCGGACAATGCCATTTTTAAATATGCAGCCATATTTTCCATGAATATTTGTGTCTGTTAAACCTTTGTCTGAGATTGTGAGTTGGGAAAACAGAGTGACGTTCATTCTTCTCTATTTGCTCATTTCATGTGCACTCACCCCCACCCCACTACAGGCCCTATTTGGCTTCAGCAGATTAGCCTGTCAGAAGATTGCAAAACAGTGGTGGCTTGTGCGTCATTGTCTATTTCCCTACATTTCTTTGTCATTGACCTTCTGAAGACAAGAGTGGGAGCACCATCCCTGCAGTGGCAAAAAATTGCATAAACATCAGTCATAATACCAGGTAATAGATCTCTCACATCTTGTTCACAGGCTCAAGTTGCAAGTCTCCTTGGCAAACACCACTCATTTATTAAAAATAAATAACTTAAAAAATCCCCAAACAATAAAGATGATGATGTGGATTCAAGGTGGGACAGCTCTCCAAGCCTCTCAGAACCAACAACTGTGCTGAATCCGAGTGATCCCTGCGTTGTTCAATTTTCACTTTCACATTCCTGAACTCCAGGGACTTCGCAGTAAAAGTTGCTGCATTTGGGTCTTTCCTGCGGTTCTAGCAGACAGTCCAGCTGAATATCCAATTAAATATGTTTTCCAGCCTCCGCTGGACCCTCAGTGTAGCCGGGCCATCCAACATAGACTCTCCTTATTCCTGAGATGGCTATTTCAGACCTTCTCCACTCTTCTCCAAGGGCTGAACCCTTAGTTTCCCCTTCACTTTCTACTTAATAGAAAATATGGAGAAGCAATTGGATGAAAACTCTTCAGCTTTCTGTCTGTCTCTGTGTATTCCCTTTCCCTCTCTTTCCTATTCTAATGGAAGAAGCTTCCACACCTCCTGTCCAAGCCTGAAGCTGTGTCCCCCATTCCTCCCTGTCCTTTCTGATCAGAGACCATGCATTGCTCAGCATCCTCTCTGCTGGCTTTCTACTAGTTTTTAACCATACTCTAATTTCTCCAATATTTTAAAACAAGTCTTTGTCTATCCTGCATAATCCCCCAGCTCTGCCTTCTCTTTCTCCTGCACTTCTTGAAAATGTGTCTTTGCTGTGTACACATTTTCAGTTCCTCCTAACTCAGCCTGGTCTACTGCAGTCTGGCTTCTTTCTCCATTACTCCACTGAAAGTGTTTGGGGAAGGTCTGTGTTAATCACACAGGGATGTAACTAATCTCCCCTTCCCCTGACAGCCCACTGCCCCTTCAAACCTGATCTCTGGGGTGAGTTTTTCTATACCCTTTGGATGAATCTAGAATAGGTCCATGGTTTTTCTGACCACTCCTAAATAATAAGAAACCTTCTGGTCACCCCGAGTTTCACAAATAACTTCATTTCCAATATTAAAATGCCCAGTCCAACTTTTACTTAACGTTAAATCTTCTCCCCTCTCTGAGCTCAGGGAACGTCCAGGTGTGAAGCTCATTTGGGTAAGGGAGCTGTGGTTGGCTGCTCTTCTTACTCTGCTGACAATTTCTTAGTCCCCCTTCCCTGCTCCCAGACTTAAAAGCTCTAGGTTCTGCTCCCTGGCAGATTGAAGTGGACAAAGCAGAGGTAAGGTTCAGGAGAGATCTTACTTGGCTGGCAATGATGGATTGCCATTGTTTTTCTATGGATGCAGCAGGTATTTCAATCTGGCTCTCTCTCTTGAGGCACCTTGTAGATTCTTTGAAGTCTTCATTGCAGGGCTCTCTCTCTTGTAGTTCTCTTGAATGGACAAGTGCGTCCTCAGGCTGGTCATTAGAATCCCCTACCCTCCCTCCTCTCCCCTCTGTGACACTATCCTGGGTGGGGTTTAAGAAATCCAGCAGCCTTTCTCCTATGGCCTATATGTGGTTCAGGGAAGCACTCAACAGTTCTTGGCCCTGACAAATCCTAGGAGCCCAAACTGTCAAACACAGCCACTTCTCCTGGTTCTGCTCACAGCAACCACTTCCCACTTTAGATGCTTCAGGCATGGAACCGAGTTTTCTGTACCCTACAAGGTGCAGGGGACACATCCCAAGCTCTCAGGGGGGTCCACTGAAGTTCTTCTCACTTGATTTGAGTAAAGGGAAAATACTTCCTTTTCTCCCCCACGCCACTATGCTTGTAATATACAGATGACTCTTCAACTCCCCTACCCCCCACCGCCAGCCTCTTTAAGTCTCCTGTATAGGATTGATGAGCTAATCATCTTAAAAAAATAAAATTTCCACACACCTCTTTGCAAGCACAATATAGGTATTTAGCACTTCACTGTGAAAAATGAGCGTCCCATTTTAATACTCCCTTGCAAATGTATCTCAGCCTTTATCTTATTCCACCTATAACCCGTCCTTACTTCCTGAAATGCTTTGTTTTCTTTAGCTTGAAAGACAGCATGGTCTCCTGTCTTTCCATTTTTCTGGCTGCTCATCGGGATATCCTCATTTCACCTTCCTTTGGTTTTTAGGGGCCAGCACCAGACCCTGTCCTGTTGCTCAAGCCTCTTGAATGGCTCCTTCACTATCTCCTGTCCCTGATCCCCCCCAGTCCAGGTTATCACAAGTCGATCTGAGTTCCCAAACACCCACTTCTCTTCATCCTTACTGCGCCCATCCAGGCCAGCATCATTTTCCTAAGGATATGGCCCCACTTCTCACTGCTCTCTCTTCTCCTGGCTTACCTCCTTCCAAGTGATCTCCATGTTATTGGCATAAAGATGTCTTTACCATGCAAAGGTGATGGCTTACAACCCTTCCACAGCTTCCCATGCCCTCTGGATAAAGCTCAGTTCAGTCCCGTGGCTCACCTGGCCTTGAATGGCTCCACCTCTGTCTCTCATCACTTCCTGTCACGATGCCCGGTGCCCCATGCTCTGTGCTTCCCTCAGTCCTTGTCCCTCACCAGGTTCTAGCCTCTAGACCTCCACACCAGTTTGCTATCTCTTTAATTTTCGAAGATGCTCACCTCCCTCCCCCTCCTCCCCCGCCGAGGGCCCACACTCTCATCTTCTTTTTCACTCCCTCCAGGGAGGCTTCTCCAAGTTCTTTACGTGGGTCAGTCCTCCTGGTGTGTGTTCCTACCATGACTGGACGTTCTCCCACAGAGCGCTAGTCACTTTTTTTTTAAATTATGTTATGTTAGTCACCATACACTATATCATAGTTTTTGATGTACTGTTCCACGATTCATTGTTTGTGTATAACATCCAGTGTTCCATGCAATATGTGCCCTCCTTAATACCCATCACTGGGCCAACCCATCCCCCCCACCCCCTCCCCTCTAAAACCCTCAGTTTATTTCCCAGAGTCCATAGTCTCTCATGGTTCATCTCCCCCTCTCATTTCCCCCCCTTCATTTTTCCCTTCCCTCTCCTAATGTCTCCATGCTATTCCTTATGTTCCACAAATAAGTGAAACCATATGATAATTGACTTTCTCTGCTTGACTTATTTCACTTAGCATAATCTCCTCCAGTCCCTTCCATGTTGATGCAAAAGTTGGGTATTCATCCTTTCTCATGGCTGAGTAATATTCCATTGTATATATGGACCACATCTTCTTTATCCATTCATCTGTTGAAGGGCACCTCGGCTCTTTCCACAGTTTGGCTATTGTGGACATTGCTGCTATGAACATTGGGGTGCATATGGCCCTTCTTTTCACTACATCTGTGTCTTTGGGGTAAATACCCAGGAGTGCAATTGCTGGGTCATAGGGTAGCTCTATTTTTAATTTTCTGAGGCACTTCCACAGTGTTTTCCAAAGTGGCTGTACCAACTTGCATTCCCACCAACAGTGTAAGAGGGTTCCCCTTTCTCCACAACCTCTCCAACGTTTGTCGTTTCTTGCCTTGTCAATTTTTGCCACTCTAACTGGTGTAAGGTAATATCTCAAACTGGTTTAGATTTGAATTTCCCTGATGGCTCAGATGATGAACATTTTTTCATGTGTCTATTAGCCATTTGTATGTCTTCTTTGGAGAAGTGTCTGTTCATGCCTTCTGCCCATTTTTTGACTTGATTATTTGTTTTTTGGGTGTTGAGTTTGAGAAGTTCTTTGTAGTTCTTGGATATCAGCCCTTTGTCTATAGTGTCATTTGCATATATCTTCTCCTATTCCATCGGTTGCCTCTTTGTTTTGTTGACTGTTTCCTTACGTGGTCATTTTTATTTTTTTTTTAAAGATTTTATTTATTTATTTGAGAGAGAGAATGAGATAGAGAGAGAGAGCATGAGACGGGGGAGGGTCAGAGGGATAAGCAGACTCCCCTCTGAGCAGGGAGCCCGATGCGGGACTCGATCCTGGGGCTCCAGGATCATGACCTGAGTCGAAGACAGTTGCTTAACCAACTGAGCCACCCAGGCGCCCCTGTGGTCACTTTTTATTATAACTTTGTGTTGAATTGGCTTCTCTGCTGGATGGTGCGCTTTGAGCAGGCTGGGACTATTCCCCTACAGCTAAATACAGAGCTCTACCCACGGTAGGTAATCCATATCTTATCCAGTCAGCGTATGAACTAATAATGCACCATCACAGAACATTGGGGAAATGGAGGCAAAAGTCACCACAATCCCATCACTCTAAGAGGACCTTTTTCATTTTTGCTTATTTTTTTCTGTCCCTCATCCCTTACAAATTACATGTACTTTTAAAAAGTTGCAGTTGTTGGGGCGACTGAGTGGCTCAGTTGGTCAAGTGTCCAGGTCTTGATTTCAGCTCAGGTCATGACCTCAGGGTCCTGTGATCAAGCTCCACGTTGGGCTCCGCTCTCAGTGTGGAGCCTGCTTAAGATTCTCTCTCTCCCCTGTCCATACTCCTTGTTCACACTTTCTCTCTCTTAAAAAAAAAAACAAAAAAAAACTGCAATTGTTAAAAAAAACACAATTCAGCTGAGTAAAATTTAAAGATCTTACTGGTTTTATTCAACAATTCATGAATCAGGCAGCATCCAATGCAGTAGATAGAAAGGAGCTCAGAAGAGCTATATAAAGTAAAAGAAAGAATCATGTAGGCAGAAGGGAACAGGAACCAGGAAGTTATATGAGGCAAAACAACAACAACAACAACAACAACAACAACAAAAACCCAGATTGGTTATTGCAATGTTACTTTCCCTGGAGGGAATAGCAGGGTTTTATCAGGCGGATGACCTAACTAGTGCTGATCCAGAGATTCCCGTTTGGCTTGTTTAAGACTCCCATTTCTGGGAGAGTTGAAACTGTAATTAAGTCTTGGTGACTCGGAGCTTAGGATAAGCAATGCCATTTTGGCCCCATTGTCTTGTTTTGAACACGGTCATGGTACACATACGATTTTGTATCCTCTTTCTAAAATTAAGCATTTTTAAAAGTTTTGCATAAAGAAACTTAAGCTTTGCTGCTCATCCTCATCCTAAGAGTAGCCCTGGCTCTCTGGCTTCTAGGACGATAGTAAGCCGGAGAGGAGAAAAAGAATATGTGGACTACATTACTGCATTTATTCTAGGGCATTCATGTTTGCCTTTTGTCAAATCCTAGGCAAGCAGGCATGGACTTCGTGTATGGCAGGTTTGGATTTATACACAGTCTGTAGCAAAAAATTAATCAGCAGATTGATGCAAGAGTAATTTCAGCCTAGCAGCTGCCCTCCTTTGAATCTCTTCTCAAACTCATCCAGACGATCAATTTATCCCAGTTAATTTTGTGCTACTTGGATTTCCCCACGAATTTCTATTTGATTTCCTAAAGCTGACTCTGTGGGCTTAGCAGCCCAAGAGTTCAAATTCTGATTCAGATTTGATTTGGCATATACTTGTAATTTTTTTCTTAATTGGCCATTTGCTTTCAAATATAGTTTATATTTATTTAATTTTTAAAAATATACATGTTACATATTTTTTTTAAAGATTTTATTTATTTATTCATGAGAGACAGAGAGAGAGAGAGAGAGAGGCAGAGGGAGAAGCAGGCTCCCAAGGAGCAGGGAGCCCGATGCGGGACTCGATCCCAGGACCCTGAGATCATGACCTGAGCCGAAGGCAGATGCTCAACCATCTGAGCCACCCAGGCACCCTACATGTTACATATTTTTGAGAAGTTGATTCTGAGGTATTTTATATATTTAAAATTTTTTTACTGTAAATGACACCTTTTTCGCTATATTTTTAAATTTGATACTCCTAGGACAAGGTCTTTATGTATGTATATTCATTTTCTAACTGACCATTACCTGTTGGTCAAACTGACCACATGTTTTATAATATTTTCTTTTTCAGTAGATTCTCTTTGGGTTTGGGTGTAGACAATCGTATCATCTGCAAATAATTCTCATCCCCCTTTCTTCTATCTCCTACCCTCCCTTTTATTTCATTGGCTAGAACCTCCTCGCCACTGTTAAAATAGCATCAGGATAGTCATGTCCTTATGTTCTTTCTAACCTTTAAATGTAAAAATAAAAAAAAGTAAAAATCCCTATTCTTTCAGTGTTGCGCATGGTATCAGATATGGTCTATGTTAATGTTCTGTCATTTATTGAATGATTTTCCATATCCAGTTTACTAAAAATTTTGGGAAGGACTTTTTATGAAATTTTTAAATAAAATTCCTATTGGCACCTGTCAACTTTGCTTCTTACTATCAAATTACACAGTCCTGCCCATAGTTCTAATCCATAGGCCCCCATTGTGACATTTATTTCTTAAGTTTCTCATGAATTTTTTTACTTCTAAATTTTTTAGCTCTGGTATTCACCATAATTTTTCACCCTTGTCCCCGCCAAAGATAACATAAAATAAGCAGAAATAAACTTAACTTTCCAGTGGATACAAACAAATCAAGTGCTTTCCAGCTACAAGATTAGAGCAGTTTCCCAGAGAATAATTTTAAAAATCAGTAACTTGAGTAGGTTATTTTATTCCATGCATGGTCAACTTTCTAGATATATTGTATTTCTTTTTGTTATTTAAAGGCATCTTGAAGGTATAAGCCTGTTCTCCCTTGTCTAGCTTAAGTTTCTTTAAAAAAAAAAAAAAAGCTTTTATAATCCCCATTGTAAATTTATTCAATATTTATTCAGCAAAAATATTTGGAGCACCTGTTTATCATACTACGATGGACTCTGGGAAAACAGGTGACACTAACATAGTCCTCGTCCCTCCAAATTTTGCCCAGCATTGGGGGTGGGTGGTCCACAGGGGAATTCAGGACACAGACAAGAAAATCCTGGTGTCAAAAGGGTGCAGTAAATTCTTTTTTAAAAAAATTTTTTGTTATGTTAATCACCATACATTCCATCATTAGTTTTAGATGCAGTGTTCCATGATTCATTGTTTGTGCATAACACCCAGTGCTCCATGCAGAAGGTGCCCTCCTCAATACCCATCACCAGGCTAACCCATCCTCCCACCCCCCCTCCGCCCCAGAACCCTCAGTTTGTTTTTCAGAGTCCATCGTCTCTCATGGTTCGTCTCCCCCTCCGATTCCCCCCCTTCATTCTTCCCCTCCTGCTACCTTCTTCTTCTTCTTCTTTTTTTTTCTTAACATATAATGTATTACTTGTTTCAGAGGTACAGATCTGTGATTCAACAGTCTTGCACAATTCACAGTGCTCACCATAGCACATACCCTCCCCAAAGTCTATCACCCAGTCACCCCACCCCTCCCACCCCACCCCCACTCCAACAACCCTCAGTTTGTTTCCTGAGATTAAGAATTCCTCGTATCAGTGAGGTCATATGATACATGTCTTTCTCTGATTGACTTATTTCACTCAGCATAACACCCTCCAGTTCCATCCACGTCGTTGCAAATGGCAAGATCTCATTCCTTTTGATGGCTGCATAATATTCCATTGTGTATATATACCTCATTTTCTTTATCCATTCATCTGTCGATGGACATCTTGGCTCTTTCCACAGGTTGGCTAGTGTGGATATTGCTGCTATAAACATCGGGGTGCACGTACCCCCTCAGATCCCTACATTTGTATCTTAGGGGTAAATACCCAGTAGTCCAATTGCTGGATCGTATGGCAGCTCTATTTTCAACTTTTTGAGGAACCTCCATACTGTTTTCCAGAGTGGTGGGTGCAGTAAATTCTTCAATGAAGATATAAAGAAGATATTTAGGGAGCACGGAGGGGCACAGAATTCTGCCCTGAGGTGTTTGGCAGAGGGGTCAGGGACCCTTTCCCTGGATGCTGCCACTCAGTTGAGTGGATGTCACTTGAGATCACCTACCAATCCACCAATACAGGAAGGGTAGCCATCCTTTTGCCCCTGCATCACTGAAATAATCCTTCCCCATTGTTTTTTATAAAGCCAACTTAGTTACCTCTTGACGAGGCTGGCCATAAATCCCAGTTTCTCCAATGTTGTCTTATTTTGCACCTATGGTCCCAGGGGAATTGCTAAGTGTTCCCCTTCATTCTGAGAGATGCCCCAGCTTGGAAAATAAATGACAAGTATCCCATCTATCTCTCTTCTTCCCAGCCTTAACCAACCAAAATTCATGGAGGAGTTGGGTTTTAAAAAGGCAAATAATAATAATTATTATCAGCAATTTCACTATTATTCTAAATTAAATCAGGTTTCTATTTTTGTAACAGTAATATATGTAACAAGTTTTATTTTTTTTCTCTCTTTTTTTTATGTTATGTTAGTCACCATACAGTACATCATTAGTTTTTGATGTAGTGTTCCATGATTCATTGTGTATAATACCCAGTGCTCCAAGCAATATGTGCCCTTCCTTAATACCCATCACCCATTTTAAAAGGCAAACAGAACTACAAGACTAGTAATAATAATAATATAATAATAGTGATAATAAATCCCCTGCCTCAGTCCTCTGCACCCTTATTTTTTGCCATAGGGACAATCTCTTCTTCTAACTCTTTGTTATTTCTTGTTATATTTATTACCGTTTTTCTAAATAATATGTCATTTCTTGATGTTACCATTTAATATCTTCTATTGACTTCTGTTATGGAATGAATCATGTCCCTCTAAAATGTATATGTTGGAGTTCCAAACCCCAATGGCACTGTATTTGGAGATAGGGCCTTTAAAGTAACTAAGGTTCAGTGAGGTCATGAGGGTGGGGCCTGATCTGATGGGATTAGTGCCCTTTATGAGGAAGAAAAGACACCAGGGTGAAACACCAGGGGAAAAGCCATGTGAGGACACCGTGACAAGATTGCCATCCTCCAGCCAACCAGGAACAGAATTGGCCCACACCTTGATCTGGGATTTCCCAGTCTTCAGAACTGTGAGAAATAAATATCTGTTGAAGCCCTGAGCAGACTAAGACAACTTCCTACTGTGAAAAAGAGACATTCGTTTCTCCCTACAACCTCCTTCCACACAGACATAGCTCACACACATCTCACATACACCTCTTACACACACAACCCTCACATACATATGCCCACACACACACATCTCACGCACACCTCACACACACACCACATATACTCATACATCACCCATATTCACATACACCTCACGCATGCACGTACCTCCACACACACACACACACACACACCCCTCACATATACCTCACACACCTCACGCACACCTCACACACACACACCACATATACTCATACATCACCCATATTTACATACACCTCATGCATGCATGTACCCCTAACACACACACACACACACACACCTCACATATACCTCACACCACACACACCACACACACACTTACATAGCTTCCCATTTCTTACTTCATGATGCCTTCTGTCCCATTTCCTTTGTCCTTGATAATTTATGTGCAATGTGGCTTTTAAATCTTTTCCCTGACATATTAGTAGTGTTTCAGGATGATGATCACATGTTTTCAACCCACCATGCTTCACCAGAGGCTCTTATCTCTATCATTATATTTGCCCCTGGTCCACTCGTCACTCACCAGTTGTGCTAATTTGCTGAGAAATGGCCCTAAAGAAACATTTGTGCCATTTCCCTCCTTGCATGAAGGGGTTTATTATGATCATCAGCTGGCTTCCTCAGTCCTGGTGATTTTCAGGCCTTGAACTTTGGTCAGTGTGTGTGGTCTCTTTACGTTTTCCTTCAGGACTCCTTAAGCTCAGCTTCCACAGATAAAACTTCTTTGTGATATGGATTCACGCAGCCTTTGACCCGGGAATGCTTAGGAGAGGCATTTGAAAGTGATTTTTAAAACTTCCACTGTATGGGGGCACTGTTCAAATATAAACATTATTATTATCAACAGTAACAAAGTTAAAAAAATGTATAAACTTTAAATTATGTCCTCAAGATACTCCTCTCAGCATCTTTGATCATTGGACTTCAGACTGCATTTCCAAGTACAACATTCAGGCAGGGAAATGCTCTCAGTCTTGGTTTCCAAGATACAGTGCAGCGAGGACTTGCTCGATATGTTAAATGAATGGATCCTTAGATTCATCCAAGGGTCCTGAGTCCTCCTAGCTCACCTTTCTCATTCTGTAGTGGTCATACAAATTCTGAATAGCACCAGCTTTTACTTTTACACACATAAGAAAGCATTTGCAGTGGGAACACTAGTTTTCTTCTCAAGTGAAGAAACTAAATGCCCTACAAACTTCAGAGATTTTCAACAGGAGTGGCATTACAGAATATTATTTTGCTGAACTACATCAGTGTTACATGGATACAAATGACTTTTCTACCAAATTCATTCATTCATTCATTGAGAAAATACTTATTTAATACCTCCTACACCCCTGACATTAGAAGTAGTGGATAAAAGTAATAGCTAACATTTATATAGTGCTTACTATATTCTACATTGTTATGTAAATTAACTCATTAAATTCGTATAATGATCATATGAAAAATCTAGTATGATTTCTACTTTACAGATGAGAAAACGGAGGCACAGAGCCAGGAGGAAACCTGATTAGTCTACACTAGTGGTTCTCAACCAGGGGTGATTTTGACCTCCCCCTACCTCCGGGAACATTTTGCAATGTCTAGAGACATTAATTCTCATCATTGGTGGTGATGGAGAGCTATAAAACCCAGGGATGGTGCAAAACACCCTATAAAATACAGAATGGCCCCACAACAAAGAATAATCCAGTCCAAAATATCAATAGCGTTGCTATCCAGAAACCTTGATCTACATCGATCAGCATATGGCAGTCTCCTGGCAACTGTCTTCCGGCCAGTGATAGACACGTGACTTACTCTGGCCAATCAGACTAAAGGAGAGGGCTTTGGGAAGAGGCTACTTTTCTTTTCTTTTTTTCTTTTTTAAAATATTTTATTTGTTTATTTGAGAGAGAGCATACGCGCGAGCATGAACGGGGTGAGGGGCAGAGGGAGAAGCAGACTCCCCTGAGCAGGGAGCTCGATGCGGGGCTCAATCGGGGGACTCCGGGATCATGACCTGAGCTGAAGCAGGTGCTTAACCAACTGAGCCACCCAGGCGCCCCAGGAGGCTACTTTTCATTCACCTTCTCCTGTTGGGTGTGAACAAGAAGCACATAGCGTGATGGCTGGTGACAGCCATCTTATGCTACTGAGAAGAACCAACCTTCGAATGAAGCCAGTGCTGAGGACAGCAGAATGTAAGGACAGAAATGACCTCTGTCCTTAATGACATTACTGAGTAGCACTGGACCAAATCTCTCCTGGAACCCAAAATGTCTCTGGGCTTTAAGCTATGTGATGCACTACATTTAAGCCTGTCTGAGACTGTCTGAGCGGGCATTTTCTGTTTCAGGCAGCTCTAAGTGTCATAGCCAACTCCCTTTGCTAATTATGGGCACTAACTTGAAAAGTTCTACAAAGTTTCTTTCACGTGGTCAGATTCCTCATCCGAAATTTACACTTCTCCTTTCTGGCTGAACTCTGTCTCAGTTGGAGATCAGGAGATAAGTTCTTTTTTTTTTTTTTAAGATTTTTTTAATTTATTTATTTGAGAGAGAATGAGAGAGAGCAAGCACATGAGAGGGGGGAGGGTCAGAGGGAGAAGCAGACTCCCTGCCAAGCAGGGAGCCCGATGCAGGACTCGATCCCGGGACTCCAGGATCATGACCTGAGCCGAAGGCAGTCGCTTAACCAACTGAGCCACCCAGGCGCCCCAGGAGATAAGTTCTTAAGCACCGTTCTCCTGAACAAACATACACAAAGTAGAGACTTGTGGAGTCAGTCACCAAGCAGGTAGAATGCAATCCCATGTGCCAATGAAGAAGAAGAGAGAAGCCCAAGAGGGAAAGTGCAATCTAGGTAGAAACATGGAATACTACCCACATGGAAGAAAAAACAAAAAAAACAGAAATGACTTGTTGAAGTCTGTGGTAAAGACGTCAAGGCCTGAAAATGTTTATTGGAATTTAGTAAATGGAAAGAATAAGCTGCTTGGGAGTGGAGGCCATTACCAGGTACTCCAGGTGACTTGGGATGATGTGTTGAGGGAACTGGAAAAAGGATACCTTTAAACATTGTACCAGCTTCACATTCTGTCACTGGAAACTAAAGGAGGTGAAAACCTGCACTGTATTTTATCTGTACTACATCCTACGGACTCTGATGGTGGCAATTTCCATTTTATATTCTGGAAGCCACAAACTCTTATTGCCCAAGTAGCACAGAGGGGCCCAACTCCTTTTATATCATTAGGTACGTCTGTGAGGTGAGATGAGATGGGAGATAGGAGCTTGACCTTAGCAGCCTGAGAACACTGTAAACGAAGTAGGTTGGATGGCTTTCTTAATCATCAATAACACCTTAGGGCATGTTCTGGAGTTTGTACAGATAGGCATCATTTTTCTTTTCTTTTTTCTTGTGAAAGGAAATTTTAGTGTAGTCTCTGAGCCCTGGAAAATGTAATCATTTCAACATAATCTGCCAAAAATAATAAATTTTTTTATGGTCCTCAGTACTTGTCACAGTATTTGTCTTTTCCCACATGATCTCAATGAATGTCAATTCCTTCCATCCTGAATTGGACTGTAAGTGGTCAGTAAGCACACACTCCTCCAGGGGGGCTCCCTTCCTCCAAACCTTTCTGATTCGCGCAGAAAAAAACCCAAAAAAACATATGAGACAGAGAAACCAGGCAAGAAACTCCAATATTCTGTTTCCCAGACCCCCTAGACAACACAGCAAGAAAGATGCAGTCAGAAGCGGGATGGGTCACTGGGAGCCGGAAGCTCTGAAAAGTCCAGGAAACACCAGATGTGCCCTCCTACATTACCTGACTTTCAATTTCCCTCTGGAAAACGGTCTCATAGTCCATGGACTCCGCACCTTACTGAAATGTTTAGCAAGACCCCAGAGTTTTCTGTTTTTGTCTTTTCCCTGATTACCCAAATTAGATTTGATTTGATAATTCTTTGTGCTGATATCCAAGAAGAGTAGACTTTGCTAACATGCATATTCATTGTTTCTGCTAAAGGGCAGACACATGATCCAAGTTGTCCTGCTGAGCCTTGCCTCTGGCCTGTGGCCCATGCACACTCATTTTGCAATAAGTCCCTGGGTTACCACATCAGGCTCTTTCCCTCTGAGAGTGGAGATACTGACCCGAAGTCTCCTCTTGCTAGCAGAGAGTTTCACCTGTGGTTGACCCCAGGAGCAAGCAATTTAGTGTTAACCCAGTGGCTGGAGCAGCAAACACATTGTAGCATTTTTCAAACTTCAGATCAGGACCCATTAGAGGGCTGTGAAACAAATTTAATAGAGTACAACCAACATTTAAACATTTAAAAAATGCAGGGGTAGAACAGACCTGAGGAGAAAGGAAGATAAAATATTACAACGCTCTGCATGGAATAAGGTTAAGTTTTATTTGGTGAAACTGTTCTTTCAGTTATATAAATTCAACAATATGAATGCACACATTACATCACGATGTAAAATGCATTTCTTACTGTGAGGCTGCAATCAAAATAATCTGAAAGCTACTGAAATGTTAAATTGAAGTTTGATTCCACTGTCTCCAAAACTTTTGTGGTTGGCAGGTGGCAAGTCTATTGTTTATTTAGGGAACCGGAGAGAAATGCTTTTTAGTTAAACCCAGAGACTCCAAGAACCTACATTTCTCTTAGGAAGTCTGCTGCCATATGTTACACAGGAAAATGCTCTGTAGTTCGTCCACCTCGCTCTCCTGTTCCTTCCACCACCTTAGTGGAACACTCTGTGGAGGAGCAGACATCAGAACTGGTAAGACAAGTCAGAAGCTCAGAACAGATTCCACATCCTTCTGAGGACATCCATTGAAAAACATTGTAACATCTGCCTACAAGATTGGTAAATAGTCATATAAGAGGGCTAAAGCAGAGCTGTTCCTGCAGAGGGGAACAGAAAACTTTTTCCATCCATTATTTGGACACCATTTTTCTTTGTGCTTCAGATGGTTTTTTATGGTGGTAAAATATACTCAACACAAAATTACCATTTTAGCCCTTTTTAGTTTAGTATCATTGCATGAAGTACATTCACATTGCTGTGCAACCATCATTACCATCCATCTCCAGAACTTTTTTGCCATCTTGAACAGAAACTCCATACCCGTTAAACAACTCCCCATTTGCCCCTCCCTGCCACCCTTGGCAACCACCATTCTACTTTCTGTCTCTCTGAATTTGACTCCCCTAGGTACTTCACATAAATGGGGTTATGA
Organism: Neomonachus schauinslandi; assembly: GCF_002201575.2. Classification (NCBI taxonomy): domain Eukaryota; kingdom Metazoa; phylum Chordata; class Mammalia; order Carnivora; family Phocidae; genus Neomonachus; species Neomonachus schauinslandi. Next base: position 42,410,103 of record NC_058408.1, on the reverse strand, counting down.
TATTTGTCCTTTCGTTTCTGGTTTATGTCATGTAACATGTTTTCAAGATTCATCCATGCTGTAGAATATGTCAGAATTTCCTTCCTTTTTAAGGCTTAATTATATTCCATTGTATGTATGTATACTCAGATGTTATGTTAAAAATACTTATCGCTCTCCCCTGGCATTCACGGTATAATGCTCATTTTGGGCCAGCAGCAGAGGGAAGAATTTTATGAAGCTATTACTGTCCATAAAAGACCTGGAGACAGTGGATCAAGAATCCCACTGTGGGATTCTCGTGGGAATTCCACCAAGAATCTGGTGGCTGACTTCTCTGGCACTCTTTTGCTGACTCTGGGAGTTTGCAAAGATTTGAATGACATACTTTTTTTTTTTTTTTAAGAATGCCAAACTTCAAAACCTATTGACATGTCTCTTTAATTCTTATCCCCAGAAGTAGGACCTGGCTTCCCCTGAAAACAAACTGAATCCTCTCTCTCAGGGCTGTATTTTAGCATCATGAGTGGGAAACAGAAGAAAATGTGCCTGTTTTAATTCCTCTGTTTCTCTCATTCAAAAGCCCTCATTTTGAATGCAACTTCGCTGTGATTTCTGGGGCAGACATTTTGCTATGTGCCGCTGTTCTCTTTTCCTCACTTACCCAGGCTCTACATGACTTAGATGCTTGGGAAGAATGTAAACAGGACGTTTTTACAAAATGGAGTTAAAAATGAGACTGGGAACAAAGATGGCAGAGAATCTTTACATTTAGGTACCTGATGTCATTATACTCCATGGCTCAGTGACAAATTCAGATGTAGAAAGCGACTTGAGTAGGAGACATAGAGGAGGTAGAATCCCACCTGAGTGTGTCTGTTGGGGCTGAGCAGCATCTGTAGTCCTCAGCCTTTGTTCATGAGCCAATCCAGTTCTGGTCACCACTCAGTAATGCTAACAATAGCTAACATTATGAGCTCTTACTATGGACTGGCCTATTTTCTAAATGCTTTACACAACTTCTATCATTTAATCTTTATAGCAACCCTATGACAAATTCTATTATGGTCCCCATCTCACAGATGAGGACAGGCTAAGTACTTTGTATGAAGTCACATAGCTAATAGATGGTAGAGCTGGGATTCCAGTTCAGATGGTAGCAAGCAGAACCTACGTTCTTCAGCACTCTTCTGTCCTGGCTTCATTCACTTTTTCAACTCAGAGGCCTAACTTGTGATCAAGCTCAGTCTTGCAGATGGATGCCTCCAAAAGATCTTACTGGGTCAGTCTCTCCAGAGAGTTATTACAGGTACAGCAAGTACACAGAAGAAATACTCAGAAGGAACACTGCCAGTCTCTTTCTTTGTTATCTCACCCTGGAGGCAATGTCTAGTAAATGTAGCCTGAAAATAGCTTATTGAGGCATTAAAACCACTAGAATGACTTCTTAAAGTCCACCAATTAAGAATGACTTTTTGAATACCTACCAGATGGCCAGCAACCATGCTGAATAGTATGATGGATACAAAAAAATATGACATGATCCGTTTGTTAAAACCAGCCCCTGTGAACCTGTACAAGATAGTATAAAAGTTTTCCAACACATGGGTATTGAGCAATGGATGGTCCATTCAGGGAAATCTCTATATGTTAACTTTTAATAAATGATGCCAGCACATTTTCTCCACAAATTATCACTCATCTTTGTCTCTAGAGAAGAGGCCGGTTACGTCCTACTTCTTCCTCTCTATGTACTCTTTGTCAATTTCTTTAAGAATTAAAATATTCCTTTGGAGATTTCTTAATTTATTTGCCTTAAATGGCAGGGCAACCAAGGGCCAGATGAGACTCAAAGCACAATATAGTCACTGCCCACAAAAATAAAAACAACCTTGCTTAAGACTAATCAGCACCAAAGAGGAAAGCAAGATCAACACAAGCATTGCATCCATTTCCAACATGAGAGAAATTCCTTCCAGTTTTCTTGGTCATGCTCATTTCTGTTCATTTTCTGGTTTATTTCATGTGATTTCCCCTGTGTCTTGTGTTGTTAGACTCAGAAATGACAACCAGCTAACCCATTTTAACTTAAGTCAACACTTGCATGAACCCTGCCTTTCTTGGAGATGCTGGAGTCACTTTGAAAGAAGGGACATAGCACGCATTTCACTAGGAGGAGAACTAGAACTTCCTTCTTTTGCAAAGTTTTAGTGTCCGCTGAAAGATGCTGGAGGAAACTCAGCACCTCCAAATGGCCTGGAGAGCACACATTTTTGGGGGTGGGAAAGACCTCTCCTTCCACAAAGGTATAGTTTCTCCAGTGTGTGTGCATTCAGGCCTGAATCTCGGCTTATATGCTTGGAAGTCTGTTTATCCCACAGCCTTGGGCTACGTGCCAATCAGGTGATCCTGTGTCCCTAAAAGCGGTGTTTCTTTAGCATGTGTTCAGCATCCATCAAAACCTGTGTAAACTAGGGTGCTTATGAAAAGCACAGATTTGGGAATTCCACTAAATCTTAAGGACTCCAAAATCTCAGAGGTGGGGCCCAGGAGTCGACTTTCTTTAACATCCCAGGGTGCCTTTCCCTGTCCCTTAATCTGTCAGCCCCTGAAGGGCAGCGGGACTTCAGCCAGCTCGAACTTGGGAAGAGTATCAGGCAGCAGAGCATCTCTTTCAGCAGGCAAGAGTGATGGCTAGGGAAGCGTCGGGAGGAAGCAGTGACCAGTGGCCTTTGGCTCTGAAAGAGCTTTGGGCAAATGCCAGAACTGAAAGCAAAGTCAGGATTAAAAACACACACACACACACACACACACACACACACACACACAAAAGAACAAACACAATTTCATTATATCTCTCTCCCAGATATCCACTGGCTTTTAATTCTCAAACTCAATGTGAAAACCAGACTTCTTCTTGCCACATCTCAACACCCTCTTCAATATCCACCCCCCGCCCAGCCCCTCTTATCCAAAATTTACTTTACCCAAAGAGATCAAATGGAAAGTTTAGTCCAGGAAGAGAAGGGATGTGGAGTTGCTGGGGAGCCACCGGTTGCCATAGGAACCCTGCCTGCTGCAGGGTCTGAATGGTTTTCTGTTTGCCGATGTCCAGTTCTTTGGGCAGGCCCTGGCATCGGCAGGGCCTGGGCACCACATCCTGTGTCTCCCGTTTCCGGCATCCGGCCCGGTGGCATCCACCCCAGCAGGTCTCCTGGTAGCAGGCAGGGTGTCCGGGACTGAATGCTTCCTCCTGACCTCTTGTCCCGCTGCTGCCGCCCTCCCCAGTTGGGAAGTGAAGGGAAGCAGAGTGTGTTTCCCAACTCTTTGAAGAGAGAGTCCTTGTTTTCTCTTGCATTTCATTCTTTCTGCCCTTGTCATCCAAACACGAAGCATTGGCCCCGTGCCCGTCTCCCTGCTGGCCAGCTGTCCTTGCCATTCTCAGTTCTGAATTTCTTTGTATCTCGTGGGGCTGCAGAGCTTGTTTGCACCCAGTTTGGCATACTGGGTGAGCCTCTGTCTCCAGGTGGCTGTCTGGAGTTTTGCTTCCAGCAGCTGAGGAGAGAGGCTGGACTGACAGCCATCCAAATGATCCAGGGAGACAGTCAAGGGCTTTAGCCTATTTGAAAGGCTTATTAGACCCAAGTTAGGAATGACTGAAGCCTCTAGATGCTTAACTCATACTGCGTATGGAGTATAAGCCACCATGCTGTAGGCCTCCATGCTCACATACCAATTCCTCCAACTGCCAACTGCTTTCCCATCTCGAGGCCTTTGCACGGGCTATTCCTTCTGCTTGGCAAGTCCCTGCTGCCGGTTTTTAGTTTGGCTAACCAAGCCCTGATGCACTGGTCCCCGCTATTCTCCCTAGTGGTCTATCATGCCTTTCTCCTCTCTTATTCACCTTGCACCAGACACACAAGCCTTGTTGCAGTTAGTAAAGTAGGCTTGGCAGTTTTCTGTTTCAGGGCCTTTGCACGTCTAGACCCCCTGTCTGGAATGGCCCCTCTTACCTGATTTTCCCATGGTTAATTCATTCATATCTCTTAGGTTTTATCTACCATCAGCTCCTCCATGAGACCCTTCTTGATTCTTCTACTGTGCCTCCTCCTTGTTCTCTATCTCAGCACCCTTGTCCTTTCTTCCTAGCATGTCACACTTTGTAATGTTTGCTTACCTTTTAGTGCCTGGCTCCCAACTAAACTGTGAGGGCCAATGAATCAGGGACTTTCAGTGTTTCCATCCACTCTGATCTGGGAATGCCTTAACACACTGCTTGGCACATAGGGTACTCATTAAGTATTTACTGAATAAATGAAACAGTGGCTCATTTCTGCCCATCCTTCCAAATTCCATCGGGAAGTCAGTTGCCTCCTTGTGTAAATCTTTCTTGACTACCCCTTTCCCCACCCCACCCGCACGTGCACACACACACACAGGTTCACCTTAGGTCTGAATAAGGTGTCTGCTCTGGTGCTTTCCTGGGTGCTGGGACCTACTTTCTTAGGCTGTATTATAGTGCCACTGGTATGTCCCTTTTGGCAGGCAGATGGTGATCTAGAAAATAATCTAGGATCTAGAAAAATATGGGATGCACAGAGATTGCCTGACTTGACCAATGTTGGTTAAACAAATGAATAAATGAATGGATGAGTGAATGGTTAGGGGTCATTTCAGAGATGAACACAAAACTCAGTGTGGAGCGACTACCTAGCTCAAAAAGAGATAGACATAAGTTTCAGAAGAAAAATCTTACATAATTTTGTTCTCATGTTTCCTGGTCCTTCACTTAATCTGATGATATTCCAGTAATGTAGGCAAGCAATGACCCAGTAAGGGGCCTTAGAGATAAATTAACCAATGAGTCCCAACTCTCTCACAACTGAAGTGATCCTATTATTTCAGGATCCTATGATCATGCTCATTTCCAAATACTGAAACCCTGGGAAGGGGGTTGAGTTTCAGACACCTCTCTGAGCCTCAGTATCCTCATCAACAAGAAGGATGGAAAAGATCGTATCTTACAGCTCTAACGTTTTCTGATTTAAGAAAAATCAAGGTAACTAACATTGAATTTTTTCTTTGAAAAATTCCCAGTGTCTCTGAAGCTCACTGCTGGAGCTCTAAGGCCAAAAAGAATTGTGGCTGGGAACCTCAACTTTGGGCATCTCAGGTTCACTGCTCTTTCTCAGAGCAGACAAAGGTCACCTTCTTCATATCATCAAGTGGGCTATGGCTCAAAAGCTTATGGAAAAAGATCAGAACACGGAACCAAGTACATGAAGAGAAGAGAGGCTCTCAGGATGTGATGTGGTCCCCTTGGTCCAGCAAGGGAGGATACGGTCGGGGCCAGAGGTGGACATGGCTATCTCAGAGAGCACATGGCAGGAGTATGGCTGGACAGAGGGGGGGAGGGCTTTGAAGGGTGGAGAAAATGTGGACTAAGGTTAAAATGAGTTGAGAAGAAGAAATATTGAGACAAACAAAGGAAGAAGAGAGGACGAATAATAATAGGCAACCAGTGAAATGTAGCACAAAGATCATGAGCTCAGCAGTCAGAAGACCTTATATTTGGCTCAGGTTGACCACTAACTAGCTGTAAGAACCTAAGCAAATCTCTTGACATCTCTGGGCTTCAGTTTTTGAATCTATAAAAATGGAACTAATAACACTCTTCCCACAAACCAGGACTATCTTTCAAACTAAAATAAACTTATGGACATGAGAGTGTTTGAAAGGAATTCTTAAAAAATGAATGAAAGTAGAAATGATTTGGGTCAAAAGGGTTAAGAGCAGTTATGGAATAATACAGCATAAAGTGCTACCACATTAAAGGAATACCACCAGGAATTTATAACTCACAAGGAAATGGATCAAAAGGGTCAGGGAAAGGTTCCCCCCGCCTCCAAAGGCTTGGTCATATTTTTCCAATTGTTTAAAAGAGAAAAATTAATACATGTTATCTTTATTTTACCCAAAGGTGACTTACAGGAACTGAAAGGGTTGGGCCAGGACAAGGGGTTGATGGATCAAAACATGCCTTTGATGGAGCTAAGTCCCAGGTAATTACAGCCCTGGAAAGTTTCCCTAAACTAAAGGTCATGGGCTAGACTGTCCCTCAGTCATCCACATACCCAGCCACGGCAACAGAAAAACCAACCAACCCACCAACAAGACTCGAATCCAGAGCTTGAGAGGATGGATGGGGAGCAGGGAATGCAGCTCAAGTAATGGACTTTGAAAGAGGTTGAATAACAAGAAAAGAACAGAACTCACCAGATAAGAGCAGAACTTTAAAGACAAAAATGTGACAAATAAGAGCAGACAGTTGCTGTTATGTGTGCTCATTTTAGTTAAGGCTCAAGTCAGAATCCTTCCACAGGTTGGCCGAATCCAACTTCAGAGCCCCTTTTTCTATGGGGTACCACCTTCAACCCTGGCCAGTCTCCTGCCACCTAGTGTGTCCCACTCTGCTCCCAGACCCTGCGCTAGGCCTGCCCGACATTCCTTTCTGCTTGCTACAGCATCTCTATCAAGACTCCATATTGTTGGCTGGCCCCCTGAACCTCTGCTCTCCATCTCTGGATGGAGGCTTGCTAAGCCATCCAGGCCAAGCATTAGCCAAGCCTTGCTTATATGCAAATGGCCCAGGGCCAGCTTGCATGCCTCCTTTCTGGGGTCTGTAAAGCTTTCCTGTAATGAACCACATAGCAAATATTTAGCCTTTACAGGTCATATGGCCTCTGCCTCAACTATTCAACTCTGCTCTTGTACAAAAACAGCCATAGACAATAGGTAAACAAATGGGCATGGCTGTGTTCCAATAAAATTTAATTGGTGGATCTGAAATTTAAATTTCGTATCATTTTCATGTATCATAAAATACTACTCTTCTTTTGATTTTTAAAATAATTGAAACATGTAAGAACCATTCTTAGGTAGTGGACATGTGAGAACAAGCAGCAGACCAGATTTGGTCCATAGGCATAGTTTTCCTCCCCTGCTCCATAACTGCATTGTCATGGATGGCTCTTGAGTACTTGAGATGTGGAAGGTCTGAACTGAGATGTGCTGAAATAGAAAATCACCCAGATTTCTACGACTTCATACCAAAAAAAAAGAAGAAGAAGAAGAATATAAAATATCTCAATAATGTTTATATTGATTACATGTTGAAATGATGCTATTTCAAATGTATTGGGTTAAATAAAATTTATTATTAATTTTACCTGTTTCTTTTTACTTTTTGAAATATGGCTACTGGAATACCTACACTTACGTGTGGCTTGCATCATGTCTTTGTGGGACAGCGATGCTCTAGAGGCAATGCCTGGGCCTTTCCTGAATGAATCCATGGCTAACACAGCGCTGCTGCAGGTAATCAGGCCCAGCTCTCCCAGCTCATGAGTGATGACCGGAAAGGTGAAGTGCTTCCTCCAGATCTCACAGCCGATTTCGCGAGAACCCTGATCTTTTTGTGCTTTCAGCCCATGGCATTTCCATTACACCATTTTGACGCAGGCTAGGGGTTCTGGTGTTGAGCAGAGGGCAGGGGGAACCCTGCAATGACTCAAAAAGTAAGTAAACAGAAAGTAAACATCTTTCTATTCTGGTAGCCCCAGAGGTTGGGAGAACTCCCTCCCACTCTTTCTCCTTTACCAGTTCCACCTTTTCCTCAAAGTCTGGTCCCAGGACCACTAATCAGAATCCTAAAGGGTATTTTAAAAATATAGGTTACAGTGGTGCCTGGGTGGCTCAGTCAGTTAAGCATCTGACTCGTGATTTTCGGCTCAGGGCATGATCTCAGGGTTGTGAGATCGAGCTCTGTGCGGGGTGTGGAGTCTGCTTAAGATCCTTTCTCTCCTCTCTCTGCCCCTCCCTTCCCTCTCTCTCAAAAAAAAAAAAATTACAGGTTATAGGACTCACCCCCTAGAGATGCAAAATTAGCAGGTCTGAAGTGAGATCTGTGAGTCTACATTTTGACAAGCCTCTTAGGTAACTCCTTATGGACATTCACTTTTGAGTTCTGCTGCTCCTAGATTGGCTCCTGATCTCTAGGACACAGAGAAAATTTCTTTTAAATGGTAAGAAAATAGAACGGGTGAAAAGCCCTTATTTTCTAAGCACTATGATCTTCTAGAAAGAAAGTATTCACATAGATAACATAATATGATTGCAGCAGGAACTGTTGGGTGGGTGATCATGATTTCTTTTCCCTCTTTGCACATACTCAGGTCTAAGAGGAGTAATTTTTCATCTGTAAGGCAGCTCTTAGGCTTTTTAATTCCTTACAGATTGTGCCTTTCAATATTCTGTACATCAGCCGCATATAGGCTCACAATGTTTTGCACAATGTTTGTCAAAATATTCACAATGTAGGGGGCCCTGGGTGGCTCAGTTGGTTAATTGTCTGACTCGATTTAGGTTCAGGTCAAGATCTCAGGGTTGTGAGATTGAGCCCCGCCTTGGGCCGGTCAGTGGGGAGTCTGCTTTAGATTCTCTCTCTCCCTCTCCCTCTGCCCCTCCCCCTGCCAGCACTCTCTCTCCCTGCCCCCTTCTCAGATAAATAAATCAATCTTTAAAAAAAATATTCACAATGTATGTGCAGGGAATGAAGGTTTAGCCAGTGCTCATCAGAAGTGTTGCCATGGTTGACAGCTCTGCATTCCAGCATGAGCCAGAAATTCAGGCCAACCCACTGAAGATTTTAATTTATTTTTTTATTTCTTTAAAGGGGAAATTAGCTTTTTTGCAAAAAGATTTTACTTATTTCTTTATGTGAGAGAGAGAGAGAGAGCTGCAGGGGGAGCAGCAGAGGCAGAGGGAGAAGCAGACTCCCCACTGAGCAGGGAGCCCGATGCAGGACTCGATCCCAGGACCCCGAGATCATGACCTGAGGGGAAGGCAGCTGCTTAAGTGACTGAGCCACCCAGGCGCCCCTCCACGGCAGATTTTAAATACCGAGGGAAATGAATTAGGATTCTCAATTTCTCTTGCACAAGAGTATCTTTAATTTTGAGATCTTGCAGGCAGTAATGGCACAAGGAACAAATGATCATAACTCTGTAAGATATATCATTCGAAAGAGTGCCCAGTGCAATCTTCATCTTGTATGTAGAATATTTTCAGATTAAAGTTAAGGAAAGTAATGCGCTGATGAGAGAAATATCCACACTCCATCTTGAGATGACAAGCACAGAGCTCCAGTTCTGACCCAGGAAAGGGCTCATCCTGAAGAAGACTTCAATTAAATGCACTATTGCAATTTTAAGTGACCAATAAAATGTTGGAGACTGTTGGATACGAACTACAAAATCTTGTCTTAACCTTGTATAAATCCACATGAATCTATCACATGGAATGCTTCAAGCAGTTAGTTATCTAATTCTGATAAAGAAATAGAAATGTTCCAGAAAAGAAATCAAGCAAACCCATTGATTGATATATTCATTTATGCATTGAACAGACACATGAGTATGCAGTCCAAGTCTCTAGGAAATAAACACAGACTCTGGCCTCAAGTACATATAATCTAGAAATAGAAGTATGAAATGCTTAGTGTAACTAAAAATCCAATAAAGACAGCTAAAAGTACCATATGAAGGATCCAAGGGTATACAGTCCTATGGTTATAGCACAAAAGAATGAAATCACTTCCATCTGGGGCGCATCAAAAAAAAAAAAAAAAGGTTTCCAGGAGGAGGTAATCTTTGAGCCAGTCATAAAGGGTAGATTACTGGCTCTGAGGAGATAAGGAACAGGTGGATAAAAGAAAAGGGTCATGGGAAACTGCCTACAGCTGTTCATTTGCCTGGAGCGTGGGGTCAGGAAGAGAGATAGGAAAAGGCAGCCTTAAAGAAACACTGAAAACATTACATTTTGGTGTGGAAAGGTGAGGCCTTAAAGCAGGATATAATAAATTAAAGAAAATTAAAAGTTTATAGGAGGGAAAATTAGAATTTACAGATCTTATGTAGTATTAGAATTAAGGACTGCTCTTGAATCCTGAAAACAGTAGCATTAGTTCAGAAAAGAGGAATATAGTACATACTAGTACATACTAGTCTGATTAAAACCATTTACTCAATACATTGTACTAAAATCATATAGTACTGATTAAAACCATTTACTCAATACATTGTGCGAGGAGGTTTAGATTCAAGAGGAATTTAACTTCGAGGTAACAAGATCGTCGTGGTTGTTGAGAGAACTGAACAGTGTCTGGGGGAGACCAACCTAATCTTAATGTGGTTAGTCCGTCTCGGAGAGTAGGATTCTCCCCTAAAACGTCTCAGCCCTGGAGTGAAATTGGTTAAAAGCTTGGGTTTGGGTTTTGGTTTGAGACAGATCTGGGTTCAAGTCCTTTTCTGTAGCATGCAAGATCTTGGGCAAATTACTTTGTCTCTTTAAGTTTCAGATTCATCTGTAAAATGGTAATAGTGATGCCGATTCCACAGGATTTTTATGAGAATAGCCATATTACAAGAAAATGCTCGAGAAGTGCTTTACAGGACTGGTGTTGTATAGCAGAAGTTGGCTGTTGTGGTTAGTGCCTGAGTTAAATGGGCCATGGGCCCAATTTGGGGTGACATTTCTTATGGCCTGAATTTAGGGTTTCAAAGGAATCAATAAATATGTCCAAGCTTGCCTTCATAAGGGGCCTTCCAGGTATGTGTGTTGCATGTAATATGCTCAGCAACACACCCACGGGCAGTCCCTACATGTAGCATCGAGGGTCCTGGATCACATGTGAATTTGATTTTAGGTATCTCAAGTCCAACTATTGAGCTCAAATATCCACACAAGGCTAATCCTGTCTTGTGCCCAGGGCTGGGCTGAGACTTTGAGGCTTCTGAGAGCAAGAGCTGAATAAATTAGCTATGAGAGTGTCGGGGCCAGGCTAAAATAACATGGCCTGAGTGAATGAGATATGGAGCCAAGTCTGAAATAACAGGGAGCCATGGCTGGCTTGGGCGAAAAGAGAAAGTTGAAATTGTTTGTAGGGGAAAAACACCAAAGCACACAGCTCTTGGGAGTCAAGGAAAACAGGAGAGTAATGGGTCAGTAGGAGAGATGGCCAAAACTGGAGGCCACAACTATCCTATCTGGAAAGCTGAATTCTGTGACCAAAAACTTACTCAGAGCTGGGCTGTAGGGAACAGTCCCGAGTATCTCTAGAGAAATATAGTGGACCGAGAGCAAAAAAGCTCACTACAGTGACTCAGTAGGGCGGGAGCCAGCTCTTTCCAACCCTTATAAGAGCTCTTTTGTCATGGGTTAGATAATGTCTGAGGAAATCTATTGTAATGGAGCAATGGGACTCTCCATGACAATATGACGCGGGGACCCCTGAGGACTCTCTGCCGCCACTGTGAGCTCACTTCTCAGTACAGCATCCACCCTTCCTCATGAGTTTCCCTATGAGGACCTCTGTTGCCAGTTCTTGGAGAGCACAATCACAGAGGCCTCCATCTCTTTCCTGGTGCTTCCATTGAAGAAGCTCCCTTCTCTTATTATTGTCCAACACCTAACTGGCTCCTTCTCAGAGGCTCCTCCCCAGGCTTCCCCTGAGTTTACATATCTCAACGATTTTGGAAAAGAAACATTAGCACTCAGGAACAGTCAAGACTTGAAAGAAGTCACATGGCATCGGAAAGAACCGTGACCTTGGAGAGTGACAATAATAATCACAGCTTTCAATCTTCCTGGGGCATTATGGCTCAGGTCTCTGGAGCCCCTCACCCCGGCCATGGCACTGGTGACAGTGGGAAGGGCCAGTGACAGGTCTTCATGATCCTCTTGGCAGCCTGGCAGCGCATGGGAAGAAGTACAAGCATTTCCTTGCTCTTGTATTTCTTTGCGGCATCCCTTATTTTTCTTCACCCCTGCCTCTCGTCCCTGCCCATCTCCCGACAACCACCCCTCTGCCTTTAGAACTTTCTTCAACATCCCAAGAACTTCCGGAATGAAATAGGATCAGGAAGGGGGTGAGACATCATAGTAAGATCTTCTCAGAGCTGAGATGTCCTAGAAGTTCAATGAAATATGTGGGGTTTGGGTTTTCCTTTAAACACTACTAAATACTGGCACCAAAAATAAAACCCAGACTCAGCTCTTCTTCTTTAGCCTTCTTCCTCCTGTTGCTTTGTGCCCAACATTCAATAACTGACCCTCTCTGAGTATCTCCTGTGTGCTAGGCGCTGTGGTTCTAGTGAGATAGAGCTAAATCAGACATAGTTCTCACCTCTAAGGCACTACAGTCAAGCTTCCAATTGCATTTATTATTTGTTTACACCTGTGTTTTTCCCAAACACATAGAGATGATTTTGCTGGTCCACAAAAGGAGGTAGGAAAGGTGGTGCCTGCAGTAGGAGGGCAGGTTTTGCCAGTAACAGCAAGAGGGGACAGAAGGCAGGGAGGGAGGGAGGGGATTTGTCAGCAGTTCCTGGCCAAGGAGAGGTCACTACAGTTTCTTTTCAGGCTGTGGGTCCACTGGTTACCCCTGCACTTACTGTTACGCCCACCCATGCCAAGGCTCCATTGCTCACCATCTGAATTTCCAGGTGGGACTAGACCAGTGGGAATCCACAGGGGGCAGAACATCCCACCCCCGTGTCCTGCTCTGAGGCCCAGGCTCTTCGAATTAATTCAGGCAGAGAGGTAGGTCAGATCACACCCCACAGAGATGCGGAGCAGGCCTCAGGCACTGGAGAGCAGCCTTGAATTCCAGTCTTGAACCCACATGAACAATGCAATCTTAAACCACTTGACCTCTTTGAGCCTCAGTTTCTCAGCTATAAAATGGAGACAGACTACCTAAGCCACTGGGTTATTATGAGAAGTCAATAATGTAACTCTGCATAGCACGTAGTTAATACTCAGTGAGTGGCAGCTGGTGTCAAATAGTAATATGCCAAGGACCCAAGAATGTGTCTTCTAAGCTGACCCAAGCATTCAACTGATTTCAAATATCAGAAAATATTTTCATTATCTGAACCATATGGTTATGCACTCATCTGAATAACTAACTTGCTCCTTGTTTTGAATATTATAAGTGATCTTTGGAAAATGAAACAAAATATCTCTGTAAGTATTTTTCTAGACCCGAATTCGGCAGGGAGTAGATGAAGAACCCATTTTCCATCACTTTCCAAAAATTACCAGGGAACTCAACACGTTCCAAGACTAGACTTTGGAAATTGCTTCAGAAGCCTTATCCAAAGAGAAGTTTGTTGGGCTAAAGTCACTTTCATCATTTTGGTTAGGAACTGACTCTTAGTAACCAATCTTACCAGGGGAATGTGTGAAATAATTTTTTTCAATCTTTCTGTCGCTATACTCTAGTGGAGTAGGAATTTTAAATCCATGAATCCTGCTAAGGCTAATACTGTGACTACTAATTATTATTATAGCTGACATTCACCTAGAGCTTACTAAGTGCTGGGCGGGCCTGTCATAACTGTTTTGCATGTGTTAACTCATGCAGTGGTCAGAAACAACTCTGAGACTGGTGCTATTATTAGCCTTTTTTGACAAACAAGGAACTAAGGCACACAGATGTGGAGAAACTGACCCTTGGCCTCCTGGCTCCTAAGTGGGGAGCTGGGACTTATGCAGCCAGTCTGACCCCTGCGCTCAGATGTAGCTCCTCATCAACCCCGCAAACTTAGGACACTGAGCTGGGCATATGTAAACTGTTTCCTTTTTCTGAGGAACTTATTTTCATAAATTGCTTACATTTACTGCTACATGCAAGACATTAAAAATTAATAGCATTGTTTTGTTTTCATGGTTTCATGTCATTTCTCTGTTTTTATACTTTTTTAAAAAAAATTTACAGAAGCGATACTGATTTTGCACTTAAAGTGAAACTAGAAAGTTTTCTTCAGGAACAAAGTGGTTGAAGTAAGAAAATCAGCTTCAGAGAAAGTGATGAAGTCTTTAATATGTCACCAGGTGTGGGTGGCCCTGGGGCCCACGGAGCACCTCGCAAGCCCAGCAGCTGTCTCTGGTCAGCCGGCTGGTGTTTCCCTGGGCAAGTCCAAGTGGCAGATGACACCAGGCTGACGCTGGGGTATGGAGGCAAGCTCTCCCCACCCCGTTGACCTCAGCATCCCACGTCTTGCATTCTTAGTCACACTGTGACCAGCTTTTGTGGAAAATGTGATGTGGCCAGAAGGGGCTCCAGCCCCTTCAAGGCATTAACAGGCTCCTGCTTTTTTTGCTAACTCTCTTTAATGTTTGTATTGAAAATATTTATTTCAAAACTGCTCTGAAAGGACCAACATTGTTCCGGTACCGCCTGCCCCACAGCTGATGTCTAATGCTGCCAAGATCAAGAAAGGAGAGAATAAAGCTGAAGAAGCCAACAGGCTCAAAAAACATTGTATTTAATGATTCTTTTAAACATTTAAACCCGGCCCTGATCATGGACATTGCCACTTTTCTAAGTTTTTTTAAAAACTGCATTTTGTAAGAAAATGAGAAAAAGAGCAACAGTGTGGCCTGGAGAACCAGGGTGTTTACTGCCTCGAGGAACCAGAAGTTCAAACAGGCCCGGCTGGCCTTGGAAGTAACAGCTCAGCACACGGAAGGGAGAAAAAAACTCCCCTCCGGCAGCCGCCACCCCCACCCCCTCCCAGACCGAGGCAGCAAGGCAAGAACAAAACATTTTAAGAGATCTGGCCAGAACTGGTCTGCACGAATTATCCTCCCGCCTTCCTTCTCCACTCTCCCCTTGGAGCAATCTTGCCTCCCCGTTGCAAACCTCCCTGCGGACTCGTAACTCCCTGCAGCGGGGGGCCAGCTCCGTGGCTCGCCGCACCCACGGAAGGCGGACCACGTGGGCGGGGGGCGGAGGCGCGGAGCAAGAGAAAGCTCAGCTGGCTGGCCCTTGCCCCCGAAGAAAACAAGCAGGGGCAGGGAGGAAGACATACTGTTCCCTGCAATCTGATCACCTCCGTGTGAGCCGAGGCCCAGAGGCGAAGCTGATTAGGCCAGACTGGAAAACCGAGCGTGGTGACTGTTCCGGGGCAGATTAGAAACACATTGTTGGAGAAGGGGGTAGGCGGGCCCAGGGTGTGCACTGCAGCAAGGCTGGACGCTGGGCGTGGGGCCGGACTAGGCGGCCCCGGTGGGGGCAGAAGAAGGACTGTATATAATGCTCTGTTTGTGAGCTGAGATTCCAGCTCCTGGGGTGGCCCCTGGCAGCTGCCTTGGCCTCACAGTGAGAAATCTGGAACAACAAAAACGCTGGGACAAAGGGTCTCTGGCCAGAGGGGCTGAGGGCTTTATAGGGCCAATAGCACTTCAGTTCTGAGGGACATAGATCAGCCCCTAGGGGGCGGGAGCCAAGTTGTCCAACGGGGCTCACCGAGGAAAGAGAACTCAAGTTTAGTGGGCGTTTACTGGATGCAGGGCTCTACGCAAGGCTCTTACTACATACTCCATCGAGTTAGGGAGTCACAGGATGGAATTTCCACTGAATTGGAAACCCGGAAGCAAATGGCCTTTCTTCCCCAAGTTAGGGACACCCAGAGTTGCCCAATTTCACATCAGTGTGGTTTGTTTGAAATGGGAATGAGAGGTCAGCTGGGAATTTTGTCACTAGGAAACCAGTGGAACATGCACCCCTTTAGCTTCCAGCCCAGGCAAGAGTGTGAGGACCCCCGTGCCTTCACATCTCACCTCTTTGAACCACCACCTATGGAACTGCTGCTGACCCTCAGCCCCTGACATCCCCCATTCCGCTTGGGGGCCCCCCCTACCTGCCCAGTCGCCGCTGCTCTCCCGCAGCCTCTACTCTAGCGCCACCTGGTGGCCCGAGCTGCTAATCCACGGCTGATTTGGCTGGAATTTCTGAGTTACAGCCGCTAAATCAGTGTCGCCTAGCCCAGCTTTGTGAGGTCCACCTGTCCTCCGCTCTACCAGTTATCCACACATTATTATCACTCTTCCCCTGTTTCCCCGGTTTGGCCAGTTCTCTGCTGCTTCATCTCACTAACTGGCCCTCCAGTGTTATTTTCACACCCCCCCCCCCCCAAATCAGGGAGGTCTTGCTCCCTTTGTTACAATTTTGCCAGTACACTAACTTTTTCATTTGAACTTTTTTCAGTTCTCTAGAGAATCCTTCTCTCCCTCTCCTCATAAGAGTTTGGGACATGGGACATGTTTCTGAGAGTTTGGTTTTACTCTGTGAGCATGGCACAAAATTGTATCTCATTCGAATTTGTCTCTCCCACCAATGCTCAATCTTGTCCCCATCTGGGGACTAAGACTGGGGACAGCAGCTCTATCCAGTCACAGGGGAGTTTCCTGCTCTCCTGGAAGCCCTCCCTGGGAATGCAGGCGAAAGACTTCACCCTGGTTTTGACCAGGAGGCTCAGGGGTCTGACTCTGATCCATAGAGCCCGAGCAAGCATGATGGAAAAATCGGCCTTCTGGGCAGTGAACGTGGAGGCCAAGCTTGAGTGAGAAGGGGTTTGTCCAGCAGCAGCCTCAGATGCACTTGGAAGGGTAAATGCCCTTTGCAAAACAGGAGGATGGCCAAGGCTGGGACCAGAGTGTCAGGGTCAGGCCAAGGCCATAGAGCAAAGCAAGAGTCAGAGAGAGGACAGAGGTTGGGTCTGAGGAGGCCATGTGAGATCTGGGGGAGATTATGGAGAAGCACAAGGCCTGGGTGTTGGGGCTCTGTGGGGCCTGCTGCATGGCATTAGTTCAAGTGAGCCAGTTAAAAATCTGCAGAGCCGGCTCAGATTCATGGGGCCAAATGCACTCGCCAGTTATTGTTTCTCCAAGGAGGCCTATCAAGACCTCATGTAAATAGAACCGCCTATAAGGCACCCTCAGGACACTACACCCACAGTGGGTATAATGCGCAGTTATCTCTGGGGCCCTTGTCACTCTGATGTCGTAGGTTGATCAATAGGGCCTTCATTTATGTAGGGTGTTCTTTAAATGTTAACTTATCTTCTAATCATTTTTTTCATTTTCACTTGACCTGTGTTTTTTAGTGTCTACTAATGTGCTAGGTACAGTGTTGGGTAACAGAGCAGCAAGACAAGTAAGATAACCTTTTGGCTATGGTAACTTACCGTTGTGGAGAGAGAACCATATACACAGTACAACTAAGACATCATTGCCTCTCAGTAGTTTCACAGCAAATCTGTGCAGTATCCAGGGCAGACATCTGTATGATCTCGTGGCCAGAGTGGCTGACTTTCTGGAACTCCTTTTTCTCTTCTGTGAAATGGTTTTTGGGGAACATTAAAGCCAATGCTGTCAGTAAGATGCTTCACATTATGTCTGGTATACAGTAATTGCCTCATAAATGTTGGCTCTATGAGGATTATGATAAAGTTGATAGTTCAGAAAGGTAATAGAATTGGCCCAGGGTTTTCCAGGTAGTAATGGAGAAAATGTGGGCTCAAAACCTGGATCTGCTGATTCAAAATTCCGTCTCCTTCCCCTTACTCGTTACTGTCTCTTAAGGTACTGTCTTAAGACAGATACAACAGCTGGGTGGTTAAGTGCTTTTAATTGCTTTTCTACTGTAAAGTTGATATGAAGAACCATGATTTAGGAGGCCGAGAGGCAAATGACTGTTGGCTCCCCGAATACCAGTCATGGCTGTGACTTTTCCTAGGCACCACATTGCACCTGAATCGGAAATCACATAAAACATTTATAGGCATAAAAGGGAACTGTGACTTCAATATGCAGAAGGTGGATTCTCTTTAGTCCAGGTGCTGAGGGGAGTGTCAGTTTGGATGAGAAATACACCAGGTCAGTGGGGGCACAGCCCCCAGAAATTCTTATTCAGTAAGTCTCCCTTGAGGCACAGGAATCTGTTTTTAAGACGCTGAGGATAAGCAGGTTTGAGAAGAACCGGACTAGACACATCCTGAGGGCCTCTGTGTTTCCATGGCCTGGCTTCTTCAGGGGAGGAGGGGTCAGTCAAACTCAAGACAGGGCTGGGAATGAAAGGCGACTGGACCACGAAGGACGAAAGTCAGCAAGAAGCTACGAGCACAGAGAAGTGACTTGGATTCTGGCCTCCCGGAATGGCCTTGCCAGTCTGAGCCCTCCAGGGCTGTAGCTCTCCTTGGCCAGCTCAAGACTGCTGACCAAAGACCAGTTCTTGTAATTTAGAAAGAGCCAAGAGTAGTATGTGGATGGAGCTGATCTAGGTAAATCTCATCAATAATTCAGCAAGATCAACTTCCTGAAACAGCATGAACTTGCACATTGCGAGACAACGTGTCTGCACAGTCTCATTGGCTAACGTCCGAAGTTCTGCTTCAGGCTCTCTTATTTACCTGCATTGTTTTTTCAGCCAGATCTTTTGTCTGAGGGTTGGCAGCACAAGGACAAGAGCACACACATTCCTAGAGCTCAGGCAGGTAAACCGGGAGGTCCAGGCCCAGCCACGTGGTGACCTCATCCAGTCCTAGGTCACAGGCTCCCAGTAAGCAGCAGCTACGATAGTATCTCCTCCTCAGAGAGCTTCTCCAGGCTCTACCTCCTGACCTTGGCTCAAAGCCCGTCTCCTCTCTGTGCTGTTTTCCCTGGATTTCTTTCTTGGATTCCCCTTGCCTAGGTCCTCTGCTTTGATGATGAGTCTCTGGAATGTTCTCCCTGGATTTAATTCTGTTTTCCCCTTGACCCCTGCCCCTCTGTGCACCTGGCCCCTCTGTGAGATTTCCAGAGGCCCAGCACCACTGGCTTCTAAGACAGCATCCTGGCATGTGCCCAGCTCCTAGGGCTTCTGTTTGTCTAGAGTGCAGAGCAAGGATTGGGTGCCACAGCCTGAGCAGGAACTGGGTGTTTCTGCCCAAGGCAACGTGGGACCTGACAGCCGAGAGGGATAAGAACAAAGTAAAAGTTAGGAATGGGCAAGGGAGGAACTGAGCCTTGGGTTTTTAGTTTACCTTCAAGGGCCAGCAGGCCTGAGTGTGTTAGCCTACCTTAAAGTGTCAGAAGCAAGGAAGGTCAATGGTTCTCAGCTCTGGTTGTTCCTTGGAATCACGAGAAGAGCTCTTAAAGCAAAACACCAATGTCCCATCACAGAGCAATTAAAGCAGAATCTCTGGGGATGGTGTGTATGTGTGTGTGTGATTTTGATGGGTAGCCAGGGTTGAAAACCATTGAGATGATGACAGAATCAGACCCCTTTGCCTGGCTTCCAGTATTTTTTGTCTGTGTCTTTTCCAGTGGTATGGGGCCAGATCATACATGAGTTCAGATCTTGGCCATATCACTTACTGCAGGTCTTAACGTTTCTGAGGTATTTCGAGAATTAAATTAAGATGGGATATGAAAGCACCCAACACTGGCAGTTTTATGACATATGTCAATTCTCTTCGCTGTCACCAGGCCAATAGGTCCCCTTGTAGACCCTTCCCTGGGTACTGAGACAATCCTAGAAGAGCTGAAATATGCATCAAAGCCATTGCCCCACATTCTGTGGGAGATAAGCTCCCATGTGGTCCTAAAGTCTTCTGTACTGAACCCTTCCTAGGATCTAATATCCTAGGATCTGAATACCTAGGTTATCCCTAAATTGCTTAAATTTCTCCTCGCCTCCTCCTACTCCCACTCATTGTCCTAGTCCACATGTTTGGGATTTTGACCTGAGCTTACTCTTGTTGGGTTCTCTCTAGTCATCCTTCCCTTTGGGGAGACATATACAATGAGTGTCTAGCCTGGGACCAGGGCGTGACCCTCACATCTCAGCCGCAGTTGGGTTTCTAGCCAATGTTGGCACATCTTCCAGTATCATCTGCCTCCCTGGTACCCAGAGGTTCCTGGACTTTGAAGCTCCTCCACCCACCTACCTGCCCCAGCACTGAGACAGAAGTGGCTGGGCTACCCATGATACTGCTCCACGAACCTCCAGCTGCCCTTCCAGGACCAGCCTGAAATCCAGGTGGGTCATTCCTGTTGCTCCCTCTCTTTACCAGGGATCAGGCCCCTGCTTGGTCTAGTCAGACCTTTCCCCTCATCCCAGCCCTGGACTTTCCACTCCTCATTCCTGAACTACCTGAAGCCATCACACTGTTCGTGCATTGTAAATACTTGGTGGCAAACTGTGACTGTTGTGGAGTTTGGACATAAAAGAAAAAGCAGTTGCATTAAGGTAGGGCTGTCTACCTAGAAGGACTCTATAAAATATTTTTATATACTTGACTTCTTACCGCTTGGCATGGAGTGACGACGTTATGTTTAATATGTTATAGAAGTGCACTAATCTTTTCCAAAATCCAAATTAACTCTGAGTCTTCAACAGTGCTTCTAGCTTCTATACTCCTTCAAGCAATTCAGATATGTGGAACATATAACATAAAGCCATAGCCTCTTTCTGGAATCACTTCTGTAATTTTCTCACCAAAGCCATTCATAAAGAATGGTGAGAATGCCCATAAAGGGCAGCAAGTTCATATTGGCAGCTTGTGGATAGCCTGAATTCTTCCTGTCCTTTTTCCATACCAACAAATTTAGTTTGCATTAGCTTAGGAAAGCAGTCTAGGGAAGACTTCTAATGTAAAGACTCCAAGTAAAGGTGCTAGAATACAGTCTGTGGTGGCAGGTCCACTTTTGATGTAGTTTATGCTCACAGTGCCTTAAGAACCAGAATCTGAGGCTACATCTGAGATGACATCACTAAGGTGTAGGCAAAGGGCAGCAATCAGTCCTATCTCATGAGTCAATTCCGATCTCTCTATAGTGGCTTCTCAGAGCTACACTGAAAGTTGAGAGGCCCAGTCTGGGCTGAATGAAAAAAAAAAAAAGAATGTAATAATTGATTAGTGATATCTGCCATGGGCAGGACAGCATATTAGTTAACAACATTAGGTGGTGTTGTCAGAGAGACAGAAGTTCAAGTTCTGTCTCTGCTACTTATTAGCAGGGTGACCTTGGGCAAATTATCTAATCACTTTCAGGCTTTATTTTCATCAATAAAATGGAGATAGATTATGGCACCTACTTCAGAGGGTTATTATGAGGGTTAGTTGAGGTAATTCATGCCAAGTGCTTAGCAATGTATCTGGCACAGAGTACTCAATAAATATTAGCTATTATTATCATAAATATTATAGGCCTAGGAGTGGCTTGGCCTATCTGCTATCCCAGGTTCAGGCTTGTATAAATCCTTGTAGAGAATTGTGATTAAGACACCTTTTAAAGGCACTTTATAGAGGTCATTGGAACTTTTTGTTCCTATGACATTAGCAAAAGGTTTTCAGTTGATGTTGGTATTGAGTTTTATTCTATAGATACATTTTTTCCTGCATAAATATTAAGTGGTATCTCAGGATCATCACAGACCTTCACTGTAGGTAATTACAAGTCTGATCTGACCTGTTAATTGGTTCCTAATTGTTTACAGGACAGAACAAAATTCCTTGTTGTCTTCAGTATGGCTTAAAAAGGTTTGCTCCTGGGGCACCTGGGTGGCTCAGTTGGCTAAGTGTCTGCCTTCGGTTCAGGTCATGATCTCAGGGTCCTGGGATTGAGCCCTGCATTGGGCTCCCAGCTCAGTGGGGAGTCTGCTTCTCCCTCTCTCTCCCTCTGCCCTTCCCCCACCCCCAATCATGCTCTCTCTCACTATCTCTCTCAAATAAATAAGTAAATAAATCTTAAAAAAAAAAAAAGATTGACTCCTGCCTAACTTCCCAGCTCCATCTTCTGCTTCTCTCCAGTAAGTTCCCTGAGCTCCAACTGTACTGAACCACTTATTTCCCAAATTCATTGTATTTTTGTCTACCTTTGTGTCTTTGCACATGCTCTTCTTGCCTAGGATGCCCTTCCCCACATTATCTGTCTACACATTATTCTCTGCAATAGTTTACATAGGATTGGAATAATTTCTTCCGTGACTACTTGGTAGAGCTTTCTAAGGAAGGAATCTGGGACTCAGGTTTTCTTTGTAGGAAGATTTTTTTTTTATTATAAATTTAATTTCTTTATTGGCTAACAATTGCTCAGGTTTTAGATATATTCTTTTTTTATTTTATGTTTTTTAAAAGATTTTATTTATTTATTTGACAGAGAGAGAGACACAACGAGAGAGGGAACACAAGCAGGGGGAGTGGGAGAGGGAGAAGCAGGCTTCCCGCCGAGTAGAGAGCCCAATACAGGCCTCCATCCCAGGACCCTGGGACCATGACCTGAGCCAAAGGCAGACGCTTAATGACTGAGCCACCCAGGCGCCCCAAAAGATTTTATTTTTGTTTATTTGAGAGAGAGAGAGAGAGAGCAGGAGGAGGGGCAGAGGGTAAGGGAGAGGGAGAATCCCAAGCAGACACCTCACTGACCGCAGAGCCCCACACGGGGCTCGATCCCATGACCCTGAAATCATGACCTGAGCTGAAACCAAGAGTTGGATGCTCAACCGACTGAGCCACCCAGGTGCCCCAGGTTTTAGACATATTTTTGAACCAATTCTGGTAAATTAAAAGGGTTTTTTTGTTTTGTTTTTTAAATGAGTCAACTTTGCTTTTTAGCTCATGACCACAATACTATGAAAATATCTGGGGGAAGATTTTCAAGAAAAATTGGAAAATTACAAGTGCAATACAAATTTGTGTTTAACTTGGAAAGCACTGGGAGAATGATTATTATTTGGGTTTCTAAGTGTAAAATTTTGAATTACTAGGTGTTGACAAGCTCAGAAAAGTTCAGGGTTTGTAAAAATATTCAGCCTACTAAGGTTCTGTAGTGGGGCAGATTGTTTATTTATCTGTTTTCCTCATCATTGATAGAAATAGAATTTTAACTGGGCAATTGGCCATTTAGATAAAGACTACTTGACTTGCCCTTAAAAGAATTAATTGTGTACTTCCCCAGTACTTTTCCCTTTCACTGGCTAAGCAGTAGGGAGAAGTAGTTTGGTTCCTTTGGATCCAGTGAAGGACGCCACTCACTGAAGATGGCAGAGCCATCCCGCTGATCCTGCACTACTAACTTCTGGACCAGCACACGAAAAAGAAATTCACTTGATCTTGTCTAAGCCATTGTACTTTTAAAAAAGATTTTATTTATTTATTTATTTATGAAATTGAGAGAGAGAGAGAGAGGGAGAGAGCATGAGTTGGGGGAAGGGCAGAGGGAGAAGCAGACTCCCTGCTCAGCAGGGAGCCCGACGCGGGGCTCGATCCCGGGACCCCAAGATCATGACCTGAGCTGAAGGCAGATGCCTAACTGACTGAGCCACCCAGGCGCCCCATAATCCGTTGTACTTTGGAGACTCATGTTGCTGAAATTGAGCCTGTGCCTTTGCTAACACACCTAAGAATGGGGGAACTACAGGCATTGGCTTAGTGCTTCACAATGCAATGTTTTCTGAATCTTGTAGCCGTTGAGATTCAGTCCTAAACCAATTAACATAGGCCAATAGGCAATTATGGCTGGTTGAAATACCTTGTTGATTATACGCAACTTCGTCTTCTCTTTGTGCCTTTAGAATGGAAGGTCCATTTTTATCTTTCAGTGGAATTAGTGTAATGGCTGCATAATGAACATCTTTTTTTGAGATAGTAAACCAATGCATTTTTTAAAAAGTTGTTATTTATTTGAGAGCGAGAGAGAGAGACAGAAATAGTGACAGAGAGCATGAGTGAGGAGGAGAGAGAGAAGCAGGTTCCCTGCTGAGCAGGGAGCCTGATGCGGGGCTCGATCCCACGACCCCGGGATCATGACCTGATCTGAAGGCAGATGCTAACCGCTAACTGATTGAGCCACCCATGCACCCCTGCATTTTTTGTTTTAGAAAATACTTAGTTCCTCATTTTCTATGGCTGTTCCATACATTGAGACTCTGGTGGCATAGCCTTCCCTAAGGGGGAAGTTCAGATATAGACTAGAACAGTGCTTCTCAAACTTTCTGTGTTAGAAGGTCATTAAAAAAAAAAACCCTTCCAATCCATCATTTTGTAAAATACAATCAAAGCATAAATTCCTAGAAAAATTAAGAACAAACATAAATATAGCAGGCACAATGTTTCTGAATTCAACAGACTTAAAACTTTTTTTTTTTTAAAGATTTTATTTATTTATTTGACAGAGAGATAGACAGAAGAGCACAAGCAGAGGGAGTGGCAGAGGGAGAGGGAGAAGCAGGCTCTGCACTGAGCAGGGAACCCCATGTGGGACTCGATCCCAGGACCCTGAGATCATGACCTGAGCCGAAGGCAGACGCTTAACCATCTGAGCCACCCAGGCGCCCCAGACATAAAACTTCTCTGTCAAATTTTTATAAAAGTTTCTAACATCCTCAATTCCTGTACTTAATTGTCCCAGACAGGTAAACAAATAGATCAAAGTCAAGGACAAGCACTGAGTAGAAATGGCCTACAACTGGGGAATTATTAGGCCCTGCTTTCCTTTTCAAATTAGACTTTCTTGAGTCCATGGAAAATAATTCTTTGGGAAAGCCAGGATTTGTTGGGGATAAAGGGTTTTTTGGATTTCCGAAGTTTCCTTTCATATATAGAGAGCAGAGCTTGGAGGTCTGACTTTAGGGTTTTACTCTAACCCATGGTGTTAAGAGAAGCAGGATGTGACTGAATTCCCATCCCTAGGAAAGAGAAACGTCTTCTAGTCACTGGAGAGTAGGGCACTGAGAGGGTGCAAGGGTTTCCAGAATGACAGTCCTTGCGCTTTCTTTCAGGTTGAATCCCCTGGGGTCCACAGAAACTGCCAAATGTGTTTGGGAAAAGCCACGAACTGCTTCCTTGGGTCTAGCATGGGGACACTGTATGTCTGTCAGGAATGTTTTCATTCAACATAGCTCCATGCCCATAATAGTGGAGGGAGGTGTCTAAACAGATGGTTCCAATAGCACAGTCCTGGGATTTGTATGTGGTGTCTGCAGACCTAGGAGTTCTGACTTGCCCCAGTGTGGGGACATGCATGTGTAGAAAGGCATGTTGGATGGAAAGGGGCTTGTGATCAGAGGGAGCAGAGGGTTCTTGTGGTCACAGTCAGTGATGAGGTCCCCAGTCATTGGCAGTGGGAGCATCATCTAAGATCCTCAAAACCACAGTGCAGACAGCATTGCCTGCAGCTGAACAAATGGACTTCAGAATTTGAAAAATTTGGCAAATATTAGAGTTAAGTTCAACCAGGATGGTGAAAGCCCTTCTAATGGAAGGTTGAGAGACAGTGAAGACAAGGGCTTTGGGGTCAGTCTGAGCTGGGTCTACCCTGGCTCTGCCTTGCTACTCTGCAACTGTGGGGACACCATTTCTCTAGTAAGTAAAACAGAGACGGAACATCTACTGTGCAGCACTGGTGTGAGGATCAGGAAGTATGTATGCAAGTCACCTTAACCCCAGGTATGTGCTCAGGACAGAGAAGATAAACTTGAGAAATGGAAGCTGTTCTTATCTTGAGTTGGGATTTGAAAGCTAAGAACCTGGCACTCATCTCTTTCAGTTCTACTTTCTTCCAATTAAAAAAAAAAAAAATAGAAAGATTCTCAATATATGTATCCAAGGAAGAAGAATGACTGACACCAAACCCTTCGTATGCCCGAGGTTGCCATTTTCAGCAGAGCTTATATCAGCTTCAGAGGGAGGCTGTGTTCAGTTTTACTATTAATCAGCATTGTTTGACAATGGACTCACATTTCCTGTGAAAGTCTACTTTTATTTATTTCTCTTGATTAGTTTTCAGTAAAGAGAATCCCTTAGTCGATGAAGGTGTCTATGTCCCAGGAATCATGAAGGGGTCATTCAATCATTGACAGTACCTTCCTGAGGCCTAAATGTTCTTCTAGCTCTTTGTCCAAGCCCATATTTACTATCCTCAAGTTGACTATTGCAGGAACCCCTGGCCCACAGCAGCCTTTCTCAAGAGCAGGCACTCACACCCCAGACTTGACTTTATTAATAACTTTAGGTCACTGAATCCATGTCAGCAGTGGATCTGATATGCCTGAAAGTAAGATGCATCTTCATGCCCAGTGCTCCTTAAGGCATATCAGGTAGATCTTCCAAGAGTCTATAGACTCATACATGAAGCTGGCCTAGTGGTGGCTTTCAAGGCAAACTTCATAAGCTTGAGAGGCAGGCATGTCATTCAAGCTACTGTGATCCAGAATGACTTCAGGAACTGCTAGACAATGTCCCAAATTTCACAAAATCACTGAATTAGATTTCAGTCATCCAGCTACTCCATTTTCTGATAATATCCTTGTGGGATTTAAACTTCATAACAAAAGATCTGTGGCTATTGCATGGTAGTTCACAGAGATGTTCTGAAATGTTACTAGAGGAAAGAAGAGGGATCGTGGCTCAAACGCACTGTGGAGGCAGGAGGCAGCTCCTAGGACAGAAAAAATCCAGGTTCTGCAGGCTGGGAGAGTCTTAACTTGCTCAACAGTCAGCTAAGAATGAATGCAGCAAAAAAATTTGGGTTCAAATTCAAGGGTAACCAAATGAAAGGAAACAAGGACACACACACACACACAAATCTTAGAAGCCAACTGGTAAGTTTGACAGACACTAGGCAGCAGTTTGGAATCATTATACCAAGGCCAAGGGTGGGACTAAACTCAGAGCTCTCCCTGGGTTCCCTGGGAAGCTACTTTTCTAGCCAGATAGGAGACCAAGAGCTGACGACAGAAGGTTGGTGGCCCTCTAAATTAGACTGCATAGTCCAAATCACTTTCTAAAATAACCCTGTGTTTCCTTCTAACTTAGTGTGAAATCATGCTCAGGCATGGCAACAAACACCAGGATTTTAGTGTTTGGGCAAACCTCAGAGGTCCCTATTCTGACATGCTCTATTTCCAGATGAGGTAAGTGATGCTTCATGAAGGGACTTTACCAAAACCATGCAGCTCCTGAGTGGCAAGTCCAGATTTGCCCAGACTGCCTGACCCCAGTTTAATGCTTTTTCTAGCACACAGTCTGATCCCTAATGTCTGGTCTCTGAGAAGTCTGGTTTCCTGATAGCACCGTGACTTGTGCATGCTTTTGTTACAAATTCTATTTATTCTATTTATAGCAGTTTTAGTATCCCTTCTGGAATTAAGAATTGTTTCAGTAGTTTTTATTTTTCAGGCTGGACACTGGCCATAGGAGATTAAAACAAATTTTCCACTTTCCTTTTTAGTAAAATGCCATTCCTAATGCAATCTTGCTTCCTGAAGCTGCCTCGGTGGGGGGGAGGGGGTTGGCTAACTTTCAGGATATTCATTCAATGTCAACAAGAAAATAGTTTTCTCCTGTTCAAAATCAAGGAGCTTACCATCTAGTAGAGGAGCTAAAACTGGCCCACACAGAAAAGCAGTCATTCTAGGAGGCAGAACAAATCTGAGAGCAAAAGGAGTTAAGTCCTATGATTTTCCTAAAGGGGGAGCCCTGTGAGGGTTGGAGGTGATGAGGGAAGATTTCATGTGGAAGATGGGACATCTGTTAGTCTTTGGATGGAATGAGATAGATTTATGAATGGATGCCATGCCAAGGGAAAGAAACACCAAGAATGAGGGCAAAAACAAAGGAATGAGTAGAGCATCTTCATGAATCACTGGCTGGATGGAGATGGGAGAGGGTCTGGAAAGGCAAGGAACAAGACTGGATGATATATACCCAAAAAGAAGGGTATAGATGAGCCACAGAGAGATTTTGAGCCAAGAAGTGACACGGATGTAGTTCTAAAGGATGACTGGCATGCAGGACAAATTGGAGGACACAGACTAGAATCAGAAGAACTAATCATTGCATCTGTATTACAAGATACAGTGTGAAATGTCAAGGGCCTGAAACCAGAGTATACTAATACAAATGGAAAGGGAGTGACAGATATGCTAGGTGTTTCAAAGGAAATATTGAAAACATGCCACCTGCTCATGTTGCCCTAAGAAGTCTTTGTTCCTTCCTCAAAGTGACAAAACACCATATAGATGTACTTATGGAATATTGTGATATATAAATGCCTATCAATATTTGTAGGTTTCTCATGATATACTTGATTTCCCAAATATGTAATTGCTTTGGGTGAGGTTTAAAATATTGGATGCATTTTGTAGGGTGAAATTATCAGATTAATTTATGATTTTCAAATGACATCTCAAAATACCTTTGAAATCTTTTAATGATCTGAATTTCACAATATAGTCTATTAGTCCAGCTCTTTCAGATTGTAAGAAAGAGACATAGCTAGATTATCTTTTTTATTGTTACGTTAATCACCATACATTACATCATTAGTTTTTGATGTAGTGTTCATGATTCATTGTTTGCGTATAACACCCAGTGCTCCATGCAGAACGTGCCCTCCTTAATACCCATCACCAGGTTAACCCATCCCCCCACCCCCGCCCCTCTAGAACCCTCAGTTTGTTTTTCAGAGTCCATAGTCTCTCATGGTTCGTCTCCCCCTCCGATATCCCCCACTTCATTCTTCCCCTCCTGCTATCTTCTTCTTCTTTTTTTTTTTTTTAACATATAATGTATTATTTGTTTCAGAGGTACAGGTCTGTGATTCATCAGTTTTACACAATTCACAGTGCTCACCATAGCACATAACCTCCCCACTGTCTATCACCCAGCCACCCCATCCCTCCCACCCCCCACCACTCCAGCAACCCTCAGTTTGTTTCCTGAGATTAAGAATTCCTCATATCAGTTAAGTGATATGATACAAGTCTTTCTCTGATTGACTTATTTCGCCCAGCATAATACCCTCCAGTTCCATCCATGTTGTTGCAAATGGCAAGATTTCATTCCTTTTGATGGCTGCATAATATTCCATTGTATATGTATACCACTTCTTCTTTATCCATTCATCTGTCAATGGACATCTTGACTCTTTCCACAGTTTGGCTATTGTGGACATTGCTGCTATAAACATCGGGGTGCACGTACCGCTTTGGATCCCTACCTTTGTATCTTTGGGGTAAATACCCAGTAGTGCAATTGCTGGATCGTATGGCAGCTCTATTTTCAACTTTTTGAGGAACCTCCATACTGTTTTCCAGAGTGGCTGCACCAGCTTGCATTCCCACCAATAGTGTAGGAGGGTTCCCCTTTCTCCGCATCCCCGCCAACATCTATTGTTTCCTGACTTGTTAATTTTAGCCATTCTGACTGGTGTGAGGTGATATCTCACTGAGGTTTTGATTTGGATTTCCCTGATGCTGAGTGATGCTGAGCACTTTTTCAGGTGTCTGTTGGCCATTTGGATGTCTTCTTTGGAAAAATGTCTGTTCATGAGACATAGCTAGATTATCTTAAGTGAGGGAGTTTTATTGTTGGAATTCATGGGGAAGTAAGGAGGTGGGCCAGGTGCTCAGTAGTTCTGATTGTTCTGGGTCTCACATACTGATCCAGTGCCATCATAATGGGATGAACCATAGTTCTAGATTGGACCCAGGGGAGCAGTAGAGCCACTGGATATGATTCAAGTTACTGCAATGGTTCCTGTGACCTGCCTTCTCTGTGAATACCTCCCATGCTCTCCAAGAGATGTGACTACATTTTCTCTATCCAATATGGAGGATGGAGTTTCACCCATATTGGATAGAGTTTCTCCCCAAGACTACACATGGGAGTGTTCTGCATCATAGTCATCCCACTCTTGATTGCCTTTGACTGGGGCCCCATTCCTATTGTAATCAACTAGGACAAGGTTGCTATCTCTCATAGCAAATGATATAAACCATAGCCATTCAGGCAGAAAGAAAAGCCTGGGGTCACTTTCTCAGCAGGAGTCTATGGAAGACACTGAGGGCTTCCTGTCTAGTTTGGATTGGGTAGACAACGATGGAGATGTATATATGAAAGCAGTGGGAGGGGTTATTTTTATCAGAGAGGCATATAATAGCTTCCTGAGTTTCTAAACTTAGGAAGACAACTGGGTCTTAAATGGGCAAGGTTTGTATATATTTTGGGATTATCACTAGCTCCTACTTACATCAATATTTTTTCTCCTCCTCCACTGATAGGACAGGAAATATGGTCAAACACAGCATACCTGGGGAATGTCGTAACTTTCCGTATTTTATCGTAGTCCTTATTGGAGATTAAATATCAGAGGTCAACTGCCTCTTTTTTATTTATTTTTTTCTGGAGCCAAGAATTTGAACTAATTTTCCCAGGGTTATTATCAGCAATTAACCAATTAATATTTGGTGAGTAATTACTTTAACTATCAGCTCTAAGAAGTCATCTCATGATTTATAGCTCTGGCCTGTGAGAGTGGTTTACGGAATGTTTTGGGTTGAGAAGGATTCTCAGGTTTCCATGGTTCACAGAATGAAAGAGAGCCAACACTGATTAGTGACAACTTCATGAGGATGGGAGGGAGGGAAAGTAACATACATATGATATTTGCCAACCTTATACCTTATTGTCCTCTTCATGGTATCGTCAGGAACACTTTCCTCCTTACCCCTACCCCAGTTCACTACTTGGAGACTTCACTGGGGCCTGACTTTTGCTTGTTCAGCCCCACTCAAATCTACATTATCAACAAGGGCTTTCTGAAATCTCTTTCTCCCTTTCCATTCCTCCAGCACTAACTTTGGTTCAGGTCAGCCTTTTAGATGATCAAAGTTATTGTCTTTTAGAGGGGAGTGGTATATGGGCCAGGAGATGCCAATTGGATGCCCAGGAATAGTCCCAAGTTTGGATGCCCAGGAATAGTCCCAAGTTAGCAGACCCTTGAGCTTTAGTTCTTCTTTAGGCTTGCAGGTCTAAAACTCAATCATGTCAGTGCCCCAGACTGGACCCAGAAGGAAATGATTTATATAAATCAAAGTCATAGGGGCCTGATGTATACAGGATGGTTAAAAATGTCTTACAGAAAATTGCAAAGTTCTCTGAGCTGTACATTTGTCCCTGGAGAGAAATCTCCATGTAATCTAGGATATGATCAGGAGGTTTGGTGAACATGAAGCCAAGGAAGGGAACTAGCTGTATGGCCCAGAGGAAATGAAGCCAACGTGGCCCATCTCCACATAGCAATGTCTTACCACCATTTCCCCTGGACCATTCAAGATTACACACCATCCATGCCCCACTCCCCAGGCTTTCACGCTGGCCATGCACCTTTGTCAACATGCTCTTTAACAGCATGGATATCACTTTGGCTACTGTCAAGTTGCTCCATTCAGTTTGGCCTGAACAACTTGTCTTTTAATACTCAGTGTTAATTAGCTGAACCCTCACAGTTTGGGGGGTCCCCACTTTCATGCCTACCTAGCCAATTTCCTAGCAGCTTACCTGACTTCATTACCTCCAGATTCCTAACAAATTCATTTGCCTAAAAAGATCTTTAATAATCTAACAATACCTCCCATTTGCTGGAGCCCTTCCACTGACCATGTGTCACAAAGTCCTCACGATGGGCTCGGGCAGCCGGTCAAGCACGTACTGCCATCTCCAGTCCAGAACAGGAGGGAGCTGAGACTCAGACAGAACTCACTCAAGTCCCTGCCACTAACCTGTCCCAGTGCCAGGCTCTGGACCGTGTTTTCTCTGCTATGCCCCCTCCCCTGTTCTTTTTCTACTAAAGACCCTGATCAAATTTCCCAATCAATGCTCAGAGTAGAGTGAAATTCCTAATAATGGGTTTTTAGGCTGCCACCCCATGTCTGATTTTCTGCTCCCTACCCCCAGATTTTTCATTCTGCTCAGTCATGTGAACCCCGTTCCCATTTCGACTTGCCCCCGCACTTTGGCCCCTGCTTTGGTAGCTGCTGAGCAGACGGAAAATGAGTTCAGAGTGTGCTTTCGGATCCCATTCAAGGGCCCTTCCCCAAGTTACACAGGGTATCAGCTTGGCAGGTCACCTTCTGCTGGCACTGGACTCAGGACCCTGAGATGGCAAGGGGCAGGGGAGGGACAATCTCGCTGAGAACTGAATATTTTCAATGCACGTTTGATTCTCATTTCCATTCAGGGCTCCTCATTAGGCCACAGATGCAGCGTGGACCTGTTCTTCATTTTGAGTTGGCAGGGCCCAAAGCCCTATTAGTGGTAATATGCACCAGCAGGACTCCAGGGAGAGGAAGAAAGCTGAAAGGACTGGGGTTTCTGGTCCAATTTTTTAAAGAAAGAAAAGAATGAAAGACCCATAAAACTCAGAAACACTCTCTTCCCTTGGCTCATTCACATGGAAATGCAAGTCTGATGATCATGGACAGGGAGGTGATGGCCCTAGGAGCAGGGGTCACAGTGACCTCCAGCTCTTCCACTCCAGCCTCATGTGCCAGCAGGACTCACCTCCTGAGCCACCGATGCCAAATGGAAAGATTGTAATGTCATGTCTTCAGACACTTGGCAGGAAGAACCATGAATGTTCTAATTACTACGCTAATAAGCACTCGAGACCCCAAACAGCCCCTTCTGGTGCACGGACTCCCAAGTGTCGGATGCTGGGAAAACTGTGCATCAAGCACAAGAAACCCCTATGGTTGCTGTATTCATGCTCTGGAGCGGAAAAAGAGGAGCAGGACTGGCCCTGGCAACGGCTGTCAAAGATTCCTCTGAAGGCTGCCTATGCTGAAGACACTGGGTATGAGGCCCAAGCTTAGTGGGTGTCGGGGTTAATGCAGAGAAAGGAAGCCATGGATCCTGTTCCTTGAAAGTTAAAGAAACAGGTACTGAAACAAGATCTATGTTTTGCAACCCGATCTCTTGATGACAGATGTAGAGAGGAGCACCACATTTGTTATAATCACCCTGTTGTGACTTAAGCTGTCAGCACGCCTGCCCCGAGCACAGCATTGTGGACAACGCACAGGGACATGCCGACCCTGGTTTCAGTGTTACAAACTTCACCTTCATTCAATGGATCCTCAGTGCACACTCACTTGGGAAGGCAGGCAGGGTGGTGTTCACCTCTCATCTTGACAAATGAGGAAATGGAGTCTCTGCCTATAAATGATTTCCCTGTGATTAACAGAGTTAAGACTCAAACCGAGGACTTGTAGTCAACTTTCATTCTTGTTCCAGGAAATCACTTTCTAGAAAGATTTCAAGCTAACCTGTGTGGTCGGGATTGGGAAGGGCATCTACTTTGGGACTATGAATAACTCTCAGCTTGAAGAGAAGTTTCATGACATGGATATTCTAAAAATCCACCACTGACCAGACTTTCTTTAAGAGACCTGAGCAGAGGCTCTCATCACAAAGAACTGCATAAGAATTAATATAACCAAAACAGATACACTGTGCCCTTTGGTTGACAAAGTTGACTTCTCATACATGGTTTCATGTTCTGCTTTCCAGCTGGTATCAGGTTTCACATTCCCCTTGTGATTCACTGGCTCCTCCTTCCATGATTGCTGACCTCTTTTCTTTCTTTGGGTTTATTGCCCTTCTTCACCATGCTGTTTGTTGTCGGAGGCCAGAGAAATTCATATCCATTGGAGAAAAGAAGATGGAGAAAGCCATTCAGTGAAGCTGCAAATACGTTGGGGTCCTACAAGCACCAGACTTCTCATGACACTACATATCATGTATCCGAGTGCGCTTCTCCATCACATCACAATGGTGCTGGGCAGCTGCCCTGGCCAGCATGTGGCCTCCGTCCCCTGAAGCTCCACCTAGGGAATAGAGGGTTTAGAAGACAGAGATTTGCAAAGGAGAGGTGATATCCCCAAAGTTGCCTGGCTCGTCAATGGCAAAACAGGCTCATTTCTACTTGTGTTATTCTCTTTGTTCCTATAATTTGTATGACTGAAGGATTGAGAGGGATAGTTGGCTATTTTTTAGATGGGAAAACAAATCATACTAGCCCATATTGCCTTCCTATATAGTTTTGCTGAGGGTCAAAAGGGTCTTGCTAAAGGGTTCTTGAGGGGAAGATCTCAGAGGAAAAAGTTCAATCTATTCTCTCCTTCTGGACTATCTTTCCATCCATTCTTCTAGATCTTTCCAGCAGTTCCTTTAAGGTGTGAGTAGGAAGTGGGATTACAGTGGTCCTATAATCCTCAATGCACAGACACTGTAATTACCTCACCTGGGCAGAAGAATGAAAAACATTAGCATTTTCCATCTGGGATGCATCAAATTGAAGCTGTTTTGTAATCTTTAACTTGAATCCTGGATTACAAAATACAGTGGCTAAATAAAATGTCCATATACAACACTTCTCCATAACAAAAAAATCCTGTAAGGCATGTCTTTGCCCATATCTGAGCAGCTTCAGGGACTTGCCAGCCTATGTTTTCCCTGGCAGTGACTTTATTTTCCTCCTTCAAGGCTCCAATTCCAATTCTGTCAAAGAATTATTTCATATTGTGAGTTACCTTACACAAAAGGTCATATAGGGGTATAAAAATAAAGGTGCATTTAATCATGTACTTAGCTGAATGTAAATATGAAAAAGAACAAAAATGAATAAAATCAAGACTGTTCCTAGTAATGCTTTTAATGGGAAGAATCATGCACTCGTAGTTTATTTTTTTCAAAGCTTATTGACCTTTTTTTAAAGATTTATTTATTTATTTGAGAGAGAGAGGGAGGGAGAGAGAGTGCACGCACACGTGCACATGTGTGATTTAGGGAAGGGGTAGAGGGAGAGAATCTTCAAGCAGACTCCCCACTGAGCATGGAGCCTGACTTGAGGCTCAATCTTATGACCCATGAGATCATGACCTGAGACAAAACCAAGGGTCGGATGCTCAACTGACTGAACCACCCAGGCGCCCCTAAAGTTTATTAACTTTTTAAGATATATTTGGTTACTTTTTTTTCCAAAATAACTTTTTTCTCATCATAAAACTCAATAAATCTTCATTATAGAAAATTTAGAAAATAAATACAGAGAAGCAAAATGTTTCAATTTTAAAACTTTGTAATCTCACCCCTTCGAAATAACTGATGTTAGTAATTTGCTTCGTTTTCCTTCTAGACACACACACACACACACAACTCTGAGTGATACTGTACAAATAGTCTCATTGTTTTCCATTTAATATTCCAACAAATATTTACTTACAGCATTATTTCAGTGACTGATTTGTATCCCTTTGTATGGTATTCTATTAGTTAACCCATTTCATATTGTTTGGCTATTTTAAAGCTACATTGAACATTTTTGAAACTAATTAACCACTCCTATGATGGAGCTCTCAAATTCTGAAGTAGTGTTTTCCTAAAATACTTACTTCTGACACATCAATGTTCAGTAGCAGAAAAGATACAAAGACTGTTAAAGATCTTCAAACCATCATGCTCAAAATAACTTAGAAGGTGACCGAAATGAGTCGGGTTGCTAGAAATTAAACTTAGATAATAACAGCGTCACCCACAAAAATGGTATCACTTAAAGTATTCATTACTAAGCAGGACAGAGGCAGGAGGCGATGTGGTGTTAGAAGGGTTGGTATGAGAAAGCCAACAGCTTACACAGCATATAACTGGCACCATCATGTTCCTTTAACTCCCTAAGGTGCCCTTCTTGCATTTATTTTCCAATCTATGTTGACCTTTGCTAGAGAACAAAAATTAGAAAGAGGTTGGGAACTGTACGTGATTTGTCCTGAGTTCCACAACCCACATCCTCCATCCTATCCCCATTCATCAGGGCTGGCCCCAGAGTGACATTAATAAACACAGGGAGGAATGAGGGTAAAGACCTGGGAGAGATTTGAGCACAGTCCCTGGGCTGGCCTGGGTATGAGCCCACAGAGGCACATTCCCTTTGTTGCCTGAGACTAGGGTAGTACTGCTGGTTTCTGCACCAGTCACCAGTTGTCAAAATTATGAGCATGATAACTTCCTTAAGTGACACATCTTCTCGTCCAAGTACTGGAAACCACCATCCTTTAGCATGTTTTGCAATGGTGATTATTACTAGTAATGTAAATCACGGATAGGCGCATTTTAAAAATATCCTCAAATTTCTTATGCTAAGCATCTGCCCAAACCAAACCAAACCAAACAAAAAACCAACTCATCAATTTTATCATCCCAATCTAAATGGATTCATTTATGAAAAATGGCCACTTCTACATTAGTTTCTTGAGGCTACTTTGGAGCAATTTTGGCTTTCTACTACAATGCTTTTCTGTCACAAAGTACTTTGCTAAATGGCTCTGTTTTCAATACCTGATTTTTGGCTGCTGGTGAGAACTACCAAGAGGCACCCAGCCCCTCTGTATCTTCTACCTGCTTGCCTGGACCCTGGCCCTCCTTCACTCGGCCTCTTCTGATATGGAGTCTGCATTACATTCCCAGCACAGAGCCTGCCCCTGGAAGGGGACCTCCTTCCACAGCACTCTTTCCCACAGTCCCTAATGTCTCTGTTCTGAGATAAAACAAGCCTTGTGCTCCATCCCCTTTGTAAACACCTGCTTATCACTAGGTAAGGCAAACATCATTGGAATGTTTCTGAGTACTGCTAACAAAATAGCAATACAGTCCAAATCACCTGGTTAAGAGTTTTGAGCACTCACCAGCCCTGGCATTGACAAGCCCTTAAAGGAAGTCAACAGCTTCAATGAGATAAATATCAACTTGTCCTTTTGCATTGAACACATCAAGTCAGCCTGGAAGAACATAAGCACCCCAAGGGCTGGGAATTTTGTTTGTTTTGTTCTCTAATACATCCCCTACCACACTGGGAATGCTACCAGAACAGGACCCAAAAGAGTGCCAGGGACATAGGTGCTACTCAAGAAATGATTTTTTTTTTTTTTAGCTGAGTTAAAGTTTCCTTACAGTGAACAATCTGTTCTTAAACTTCATTATAAATGCAATCATTTAGTATGTGCTTTTGTATCTGCCAGTTTTTTTTTAAAGATTTTATTTATTTATTTGACAGAGAGAGAGACACAGTGAGAGAGGGAGCACAAGCAGGGGGAGTGGGGGAGAGAGAAGCAGGCGTCCCACCGAGCAGGGAGCCCAATGTGGGGCTCTATCCCAGGACCTGGGGATCATGACCTGAGCCGAAGGCAGACGCTTAACAACTGAGCCACCCAGGTGCCCCTGTATCTGCCAGATTTTTAAACTCAGCATGTTTGGGAGATTAATTCAGGTTTTAGCATGTATTCATAGTCCGTTCCCTTTTCAATGCTGTGTAGTATGCTATAAATATTCTATAATTTGTTTATCTATTCTCTTATTGATGGATATTTGGCTAATTCCAGTTTGGGGCTGCTATGAATAAAGCTTCCAAAAACATTCTTGTACACATCTTTTTGCAGATCTGTGTTTTTATTTCTCTTGGGTAAATAAATACTCAGGAGTAAAATTGCTGGATCAAGAGGGTAAGGGTAACTTTACAAGATTCTGCCAAACTAGCAACAAATATTTATCGAGCCCTTTGTAATATATCCAGATAACTTGTTCTTTCAATTTGAAATATCCTTTCCCTTTCTCCATCAATTACAGTAAAACTCATTTTTCAGGATTTTGCCACATAAAGATCTCCCTGATTGCCATAATATGCATTCAACAAGTTTAATGTTTAACAGATACTCAATGCATATTTATTAAGTTTCTTATATTTCATTATTTTCTGAGGCTACAGAGATGGAAATCAGTCCTTGTCCCTAGGAGGGCTCACTGTGTGGTGGAAAGAAAACTATGATGGAGGAAAGGGAGGTGTGTGCAGGATGCTCCAGAGCTGCAGAGAAGAAATGCAAGTACTGCAGTCTGAGAGATCTTTTGGGGACTGCGAGCTTCAGTTGCATCTAACAGTTAGGGTGGAAAAAGATGAGGACATTCTAGGCAAAGAAAACTGCTGATGCCAAGAGAGGCAAGAGAGCATGCTTCACTGGGGATGAGAATCCCAGAAGCTAGAGCAGTGAGTGGGAGTTTGGGTCAGGGGAGGTGCCGGGGGGATGAAGGGCGTTGGTGGGTAGCCAAGATCGGGATCACAGCGGGCCTTGCCTGCCTTATAAAGGTGTCTGGACGTCACTTTGAAACCAATGGATAACCAGTGAATGGTCTTAAAGCAGCAGGTGATATCAAAATTAACTGCCCCTCCTGCTTTCCCACAGCAATTGGCTTGACCTTTATCACACCACTCGTTTCAGTTTGTCTCTTGCCACTGTGGTTTGCACGTTGCCTCCTCTCCATCCCGCCTGCCAGGTAAGCCTTGTGAATGTCTTCTAGTGCCTGTCAGCAGGTGTGTATACAGTAGGCACAAGTGCTTTGTGGGTGTTTAACACATAGGATTGACCCATGTCTTCCTAGGGACTATTGTCACCCTGGGGGTTGCTAGGCTGAGAGTTAAGGAGGATGTTAATTCTCCCTGAGGCATAGATCCCAATGAAGCAGACATGGGAGAAAAGACCTGAAGTTCAAGATGGAAGAACGTGGGAAAAAGTATCATACAGAACTAAGAGCTCAGTCACTCCAGTCATAACTTTATCTGCCTACCACCCAGGATCCCACTGAAGT
Organism: Neomonachus schauinslandi; assembly: GCF_002201575.2. Taxonomy (NCBI): domain Eukaryota; kingdom Metazoa; phylum Chordata; class Mammalia; order Carnivora; family Phocidae; genus Neomonachus; species Neomonachus schauinslandi. Next base: position 42,371,758 of record NC_058408.1, on the reverse strand, counting down.
ATTTTGGGGCTGTTCTATAGCAAAAAGCTAGCTGCTTTTCTGAAGCTTTCCAGAATTTCCATCTAGTGAACAGATGGCATTGTTTTCATATGAAAAGAAAAAGAATTTCATGTACTCAAACACTGTGAGAAAACACACGGAGCATGGGTAATAATTGCAATGGGGAGAGAACATGACATGTCAACAGACAGCTAGGCTCTGTACAAAGAAAGAATCTCATCAGATCCTTGGCCAGGAATGTGGACTCTGCAGGGAAATGTCCAAGCTGAGGGTGTGTGTGCGTTGATGTGCTGTTAAAACAAGCGCTGAACCAGACTACGGTCTCCTTTATAAGCATGACTGAATTGTTCTCTCTCTCTCTCCATATAAACTTCTTATTATGTACTTGACCCTGAGAATTCAGGATGAAAAGAACCCAGTCCCTGTCCTCAGGGGGCTGTCAGCATGGTGATGGAGATGAACTCATAAAAGATCTACACAGAAAATGAGAAGAGCCAGGAGAAGCACCTACCCGAGCCTGGAGGGCTCAGGGGAGGCTCCAAGGGAAGGTGGCATCAGAGCTGTCTTAGGAGGTGACTGGGAGCTGGCCAGCAGAAATGCTAATGAGGCAAAGTAAAGGACGTTGTAAAGGGCATTCCAGGCTGAGGGGACAGTGGGAGCAAGGGTATGGAGGTCTCAGGAGTGAGATGAGCACAGAGACATGATACAAGCTATTCAGCGTGGCTGGCTAGGGTAGGGAGTGGCAAAAAATGAGGCAGAGGTGTAAGCTGGGGATTAGAATACATCTGAACACAAGGAAATATCTGAGCACAACGACATTACACAAGTTCATGCAAATTACTTGCAGAACAAGATGTACCCTATCAGTACATCTTCTCGTAAGGTTAAGAGCATGGGCACATTTGGTAACAGAACCACACTGCCAAGATCAACAGGCTACACAAGGAAAAACTAGTCATGCCTTCATACAATCTAAACACATATATAGAGCGTGTGCTCAGGGCCCGGCACTGGGGGCCCCATAATAAATACTATACTCCTAACAAAATGACTAGTGCTTGGCACTCTGCCCAAAGTGAGCACTCCATAGGCAGTCGGTGAATGAATAAATGAATGATCAGTTTGGGCCCCTGCCCAGGTCTAGTGGGAGAAGCAGAGAGGCAAGTGATGATTATAGTATCAAATGATGACAGTTCAGATAGAGCAGGGAATTTATCCTAAAAAATGTCTGCAAGAACCCAAAAAGTCAAATACGTAAATGAAGAGACCTCTGCGTGAAAGACAATAGGGACTAGTGGGGACTACAGCCAGTGGAGAGGATGTGCTCATTCTAAAGGGGATAGTGGCTACCCAACTCCAGGCAAATAAAGATCAATAGATGGTAGAAATTTGTGTTTTTATTAAGTGAAATGTCACTGTCTACATTGGTTGCTCCTATATGCCAAGATTCTAGCATGATCAGCCTGGTACCTACACAGAGGTGATGGCATAGAGAGAGAGAGAGACATTGGTTAGCAAGGCACAGAGCCTGAAAAACTGCCTTTTGGAATGGACATGGCATGGGACACAGTGACCTGCAGAATCAGAGCAGGGCACACCATCGCCCTCACAGTCAAGAGGGCAAAGGGTGTCAGTCACTGCCAGCAACCACGGCCCCTGCCTCGTGTCAGCCCATCGGGCTCCTGTGTACCTGGCCAGGGCCTGACCTGAGATCAATCTCTGGCCCTCTGAGGCCAGGACCAGGCTCCAGTACAGCTCCTCCCCCAGAGAGGACCCGGGTGGCGGTTGCTAACTCCCTGACCGTGGGGATCTGTTTAGGGCTGTTTGCTCTGTAGAAGGAAACAGAAGATTGCAGTGTATCAGAATCCTGCTCCTCCTCCTGTACCACTGCCTCCCCCACCACATAAAAGCTGCTGACCAAACAGAGAAAGCAAAGATGATTATACACTGCTGGAAACCCGCGTGCTTCCGCCTGGCTGCATCCCTGGCCAAACTCTTATGTAAGCCACAGCTCCCCTCGGGCCTGGAACCGAACAGAGATGCCATTGACCGTCTGTCCGGGACCTGCTCCTTGCCCACAGCTTTCCTGCGGTCCTGCATCACCTGCAGCAGCCCCGCCCTGGGGAGGGGAGGACCACCTCGCCTGCAGACGGGCTGCTTTTACATCTGCTTTGTAAAAGGATTTCCCCCTTTCCCTCCCTAGCCAGTTTAGAAGAATGGGTGGGTCCGCACTAGGAGTTGACTTTGGTCCGACTCCAAGTGACTAAGATGTTTTATACTGGAAAACTCCATTTGACAATCTGGGGGAGGTGGGTGTTTTTCACCCTCCAAAGTGAATGTTTAGATATCAGAGCTGAACGAGTAACTCCTGGAGCCTGAGGTGACCCCATGGCCAGAAAGGGCCTGACCACACTGCTCTTCATGACCCATACTTATTTCTATTTAGGGATTCTGGGCAAGTCCCTCAGACCTAACTCACCTAAATGGACTTAGAGGAGCTTTTCCTTTGATGTGTCGGTGACTCGGGTAAATAAGCTGAATTCTGCACCATAGGGTTGGGAGCACTTGATGGCTCCTATGGCAAGTGCACTGGAGCTTTTAAGTGTAAATTCTGACCTTTCGGGATGGTTATAATTATATCTGAAATGAGGTCTCTGCTGTTTAGTGTGTACTAATGTTTAGGAGTTCATACCTTTCTCTCTATTCAACACTGGGCTTCTCTTCCTCTCCCTTTTGCAGTCTTGACCACACCTCAGTCAGGCTCAAATTCTCAAGTAGAAGGGGCCTGAACTTTGGAGTCAAATAAAACTTTCAGAGATACAGCTTGGTCATTCAGAGGCTCTGTGACCTTAAGTCATAGCCTAAACCTTGGTAAGTTCCTGGAATCTACTGGTTTCCTTAGTTTTCCTATATCACTTTAGAAGAGTGCAAGGCATCCAGGGGTGGGGGTGGGGGGCAATTCTGGATTTGGGGAATGGCTGACCATGGCCACCTCTCACTTGTTCTATCATGGAAAGGGCGAGTGAGTGGATCCAGCATGCAGAACCCTTCATTTGTTGGTGAGATCGCTCCACGAGTGAGGAGTTGAACTGGAATCTTGGGCTCACTCCCCTCTCCTGGTCCTCACTTCCTTCCTTCCCTGTTAACCCTGGAGGGAGCCCTTCACAAGCCAAGGGGCCTGGGTGGCTGTCTAACTTTTCCTCCTCCTGATGACCTAGGTGCCTGATTTGATTGATAGATATCTCCTTCCAGGAAGATGGGTTGCAAATTCTTGCTATATATTTCTTGCATAGACATTCTGATAAAGCTCAAACCAAGGAAGGAATTGCCTTTTCTAGATCCCAATCCATGGAAGGACTAGTCAATAGGTCTCCAAATCTTGGTAAGAGAAGTAATTTATAGGGGTACCCCACAAACACCATGGCAGGGAGAGAGGAAAAACTCAATATCCTGAGAACTACTTTTACTAAGTTTTGCACTGTAACCACACTGGGAAAGTAATAAATTGCTCTCGCCTTGAATCAACCTGAAGTCTTAATCCTCTTCTTCAGGGAAGCTTTGCTTCTCACTCTGGCTCAGGATGACCTTTGGCTAGGAAATGAACTGTGCCTCTGATATCAGTAAAGCTTGATTCCTTTCACATGGCCCAACTTTCCCAGTCAGGAGGGATAAAAACCCCAGCTCCTGGAATCCAGTGGCCTCTGTGAGTGAGCTTATCCACCTCTGCTGGCTTTCTGGATAATAATTAAACTCATGTTGTTGTGTCTTGCTATGTTGCCATCTAAAAAAAGAGAGTAGCGGTGTGGTTGGGATGGGGCCCTGGGAAGGGAGCCTCTTCTGGCATCTTTCTCCCTCTGTCCAGCTGCTGCCCTCCTGCCTGGCCGTACAACCTCAGACAAGAAACCTCCTTCCTTGGATCCTTCCGATCTCCACCTGGAGAGTGGGGGTGAGAGTATTGTGAAGTTGGATAATCTTGACCAAGGGAACTGGTTTCTTCATAAAACATGCTTTCCTTAATCTGGTAGGACAGGACAGATAACCCAGTGAAAGCATGGAGGCTGCACCAATCATTCCCCGAAATGGGATGGTTAGTACCAGAAAACACTTGCATGCACCTACTAACTAATGGAGTAAAAGGATCAGCCGGCCAACTGGCCTGTATTCATGAGATCAGCCTTTTGGAAGCTTCATCTTCAACCCCAGGCAGTTTGACTGCAATTCAACAGCTCTTACGGGGTAGACGGAGGGAGCTGGGTCGGGAACATGTAGCTCAATTCCCAAAGATATACATATGGATAAGAAAATTAAGAAGTATGTGACACACAATTTTTATCAATCATGCTTTGTCTATAAAATTTTTTAAGAAGCATCAGGAATCACTGACACACATATTGTAAGATTCAGAGACACACAAATACTCCAGTGTACAATTTTGGAATTTTTCCACTAAACTTCAGTCATTAATAATTACTGCTCGGTCTAATCTGGGCCATAATCTTATGTGTAGTGTATCACTTACTTCTGAAACTTTCTAAGAGTAAAAAGTCTTCTGGAATATGTATGAGGCTTTTCAGGACAAGTTATTTTTGCTTTTTTAAAAATAAAATTTATTTTTTACAACAGTTTTGGATTTGCAGAAATATTGCAAAGACAGTGCAGAGTTCCTGCATACATCTCATCTAGTTTCCCTTTTGCTAACGTCTTACATGAGTATGGTACATTTGTTACGATTACCAAAGAAATATTGATACACTATTATTAACTAACATCCATACTTTAGAGAATGGGGGTTTTACGGAAAATCGGCATTAAAATTTCTCAGAGGTATCTTAACTCAGGCTTTCATGTAGTGGAAAGAAGTTCTTTGCCAACCTCAGGCCTCCCCCATCACTTCTTGGAACATCCGCTGGATGTTCACTGCTTTGCTGCCTTCTTTCTGCAAAGAAAAATTTGTTTTCTGGCCTAAGAACGTGGCTATCCCTGCAAAGCAACTCCCATGTATCTTCTTTTAAGGTGTTCTCAGAAGTATCTTAAAATAGCAGTAGAGTGAACTGGTGAGTAGAGTTTTTGAATCAAATAGATCGGATCCCAGTGCTGCCATTTATAAGCTGTTACTTTATCAAGCCTTGTTTCTCCACCCATAAGAAATAATAATACTATCTTCCTCATTGATTTGCCAGGAGGATTGAATACAAATATTTCAAAAACCCTTAGCACAGTGCCAGACATTTAATAATAGTCCAACAATGGCAGCTATCATTAAGCTTAAAAGGCGACGCCTTTTTGAAAAGCACCCACGGTCAATAGACTAGTCAATGAATAAGCTAGATCAATTTTATGAAAAGTAGCTTTTTTAACAAAGATCAGATTCAAAGGTCAGTAGGGAGAAGATAAATAGTTATAGAAGCATAAACTTAATTGCCCAAAGAATCCTCTTCAAACTGGAAAGAAAAAGGTAGTCATGGGGACTGCTGCTGTGAAAAAATGTAGGGGAACACCCAGGGTCTTTCTCTTTGGAGGATGAAAATATCAGTAAATGTTTAGAGCAGTAAATATCTCTATAGAAGGCATTGTTAAGGGAGAAATGACACCTCTGGGCTAACTAGGACTATTGTGCACATCTGGCCCCAGTCTGCATCTCAGTTCCTACTCACCCCCTCCCATCTCAGCGCCTCTTCCAATGCCCTAGCCATGGGGAGCTACTGCATTTTCTCAAACATGCAGGCTCTCTTGCCTTCCATGCCCTTCTCACATTCTACGCCTTCTGCCTGCATGCACCCTATCCTTCACTGCCTGAATATTCACTAATGTTCACTAGTCTTCACTAAGCTGAATGTTAAATATCGTCTGCTCTGGAAAGTCTTCCCCAGCCACCGCTGTTCTGATTAGGCATGCTCCCCTAGACTCCTAGGCTTTATTCTCAGGGAGAGGGCACTAAACCCACCTCATCCCCTCTGTGCCTCACTCTGTTACAAGTACCCGGGATAACGCAAGTCTAGCATGGTAAATGCTCCAGAAACATTGGCTAGTACCTATTCTCTGACCATCTGCAAGCTGATAGACCTTTGATTCTTCTCTCAAACTGAAGTAGAAGCACATGGATTTGGTAAAAGTCACATTTTTATACTTGAAGCATAAATGAGAAAATTTTAAAGGTTTCTCTTTAAAGAATATAATCAAAGCCAATGGAATATTAAACCACAACAGATATTTCATGCATTGGTTTTCAGGCCCCAGTGCATGAAACAATGTTGGTCTTCCCAGGTCAGTGAGGAGTCTTCTCAAAAAATTGTCACCTGTCTTGTGAGGGTGCCCAGAGCTATAAGCAGGGCCTTCTCTGCTAAGAAAGGCCTTAGAGAGTGGGTATCCTACAGCCTGCTTCCTTAAACTCCCCCAGGACATCCCCTTGGTCAGTCTGTCTCTGCCCATTTTCCTACAAATGGTGGCCACTGTGATTAATTAATTCAGTTGAGGAAACAAACTAAAGTAACTTCTTCGAGGTCACAGAGCTACTGAGTTTTGAAATTAGGATCCAGGCCCATCTGTCTGATTCCAGAGCATTTAGCCCTTTTTTTCTTCTTCAGCTGACACCTGCTCACATCACAGGCTTGGTGCCCAGAAGGATAGAGCCTTCCTGTATGAGGCTGAGCTGACACACCCAGATCTATTTTACTTGCACACTTATTCCAGACTGGATCGTATCAATGCCCTTTTATCATTCAGTTAGTATCTTACACCTCCCGACTCTCTTCTTGTCTTTATCCGTTGGAATCCTCTACTACTGGGTATGAAGACAGCATTCTACGGTAGATAAAGAGGCATCTTTATACCTTACAGTATTAAAACTTATCCCACTGCAAGATCCTCTCTGCACCTGATGATTATGATAGAATTTCTAGTGGTAGGAATTGTGCCATGGGTCAAATCATTTGACAATGGACTCCAAAAGCTCTTTATTCTTTTTTAAAAAAGATTTATCTATTTTAGAGAGAGAAAGAGGAGCGTGAGTGGGCAGGGCAGAGGGAGAGAGAATCTCAAGCAGACTCCATGCTGAGTGTGAAGCCCAACATGAGGCTTGATCTCACAGCTCTGATATCACGACCTGAGCCAAAATCAAGAGTCAGACACTTAACCGACTGTGCCACTCAGGCACCCCCAAAACCTCTTTAAATAGATAAGTTGAATAGGAGCTTTGTACCAAGATAAGTAGGTCTTTGCTGGAGTTTGGACATTTTAAAATATATAAGGTTATTTGTAACAATACAGGTAGCTCCTTGGCATGAAATGTAGTCTTATATAAAACAATACAGGGCACTCAACTTTTTGGTTAAATTGTCAGCATTTTTGGTTTATAAGTCAAGGCAGCAATATACATACAGTTGCAGTGCACATTCCTATGTGAAGAGCCCTTGGACCAGCAGGTAAGTATTTTCCTGCTGGAGCAATGGCCATTCTGTCATCAGGCTAAAGAGCATCTAGGAACAGGTGAGCTGGCACCTATGTGGAGGAATAAGCTCCCTGATTCTGCTCAGCACCCTGCACTCAGAGATAGACTTGTTATTTCTGTGTCAGAGTAATCATCTTGACTGACAACATTCTTTCCCTTCAAAGTGGCAAGCTAGTACAGAGGTAAAATATAAGCTGATTCAGAAATTAGAACTCATCAAGTGGTGAGGAAAACAGAAAGAAGCAGAAGGTGGATCCATATGTACCCTCTGGCTTCTGCCGGGTAGGCTCACCCCAAGTTAGCCTCACTGTTCCCTCGCTGGGAGATTATTCTGTAGTTTGGGCACAGACAGCAATCTGGGAGAGAAAGCAAAGTCTATGGATATGGTTGCCTTTTCTCCTCTAAGCCAACTAGTGCCTTGTTTTCCTGTGAGCCTGCCACTGTGGGAAAATTGGACAAGTGTAAAGTTCCCCTCTTTGTCTCCAGCACACTTCATTTACCAGTGAGCCAAGCTGGGAACAGAGCCGCCTCTCACACAGCTCATGAAGGACTCCGTTTTCTCAGGGCAGCCTCTGCCTGCCCATTGTCTGACTGTCATGCCCTCTTGTATAGGTGTTCCCTGCAGTCCTGGCTGTTATGTAACGCCTGTGCAGGGAACATTGCGTGAGAGCAAGAGATCAGAGAGAGAGAGAGAGAAAACCCAGAGGGTAACCAAGACCAAAATGTCTTCCTGGAGAAGGAAAAACAAAATGCTAGCCATTTGTCAGCTTTTTTCCCCTGGCTTGTTTGCCTGAGTGATAAACTTTGATGCTGGCGTACAAAACCCCATGGCTGGCTCAAGTGAATGCTTCTGTTTATATCCACAAGGCTGGACATGCTGTACCCTCCCACCCACGTTGGTACAGCTGCCACCTAGGTCCTGCCACAAGACTGACAAGGAATCCTACCCCTTCTCTCTTGCGGCCTAGGGGGAAAGGACTTTCCCTTCCCCAGTCACCACGTCCTATGCCTCCCTCTCCTCCAACATCAGTGGCTCAGTGAGCCTCTCAGTCCTGCTTAGAGAATTGCTCACCCCCCTTGGGCTCGACTACAGCAATTTCTGGGTGGCCCTGACTTGATCAGAGTTCAGTGTAGAGAGGCAGTCACCACTTGGTATCCACAAATGGAGCCACTCTCCCCCATACTTGCATCACCTGGATGCCTTGTTTGGGGCTTAAATGTCATCCACCCTTCCTTTGGGCACACTACCAATATTGTGGTTAAATGAATGGAAGTGGTGCTTGTCATTCTTTCTCTATCTGCTCCCGCATCTCCCCCAAGCTCACACTGCAGAATAGCAGCCCCATGGCCACAAGAAGAGACCTTATGGCAAATAAAATAGGATTCCATGGCCAGATGATTTGGGGAAACCTTGTATACTCAACCCACTCTCAGAAAGTCACAAAGCCTGTTAGCATGATAAAGTCCTGAAATGTTTACTCTAAGGAACGCTATACCACTTTGGCATAGTGCTTCCCAAACTTACTTGACCATTAGTCTATAAGCTCTGACAGATTTGGCCTGTACTGCCCATGGTTGAATTTGTAGTTCACAGTCCTGTGTTCAATAATGCATTAAATTGAAGTGAATTTAACTGACCCTTCTTTCTAAGTCATATCCAATAACATCCTACAGAGGTCATGTTCCATGGGACATACTTCAGTGAATGCTGTCTATACAATTCACTTGTTCTGTTAATTACAATGAAAAGAGAAGAACAAGAGCCACAGTTGGACCCAAGATGAAGACATTCTGGTCCTTACATAAGAGTGGGCTGCAGGAGGTTGCTTTGTCCATGGCCCTTTGAATGCATCCAGCCTCCACCATGAGCCATTGCACGGGGAGATTGCATATGCCTCCGCTCACCCCGACTTTCTGATTTGTCTCTCCACTCACTCTGTTTTGCTCACTCTGGGTTCTCGAACCCTTTGTTTTGGTGACTCCTTCACAGTAGGTTTTCCAACTCTCTTTCTTATTATAAAAATCCATTAAAACAAAAGCAAACCTTGTCTCTATCTTGCTGGCTAGGGCTTTGGAGTCTGAAAAGCCTAGATTTAAATCCATATTCTGCCATTTGCTGGCTGTGAGACTTTTAGAAATTTCTTGTACCTATCAGAGCCTCATTCTCCTCTCGTTAAAGTGAGGATAATAGCAGCACTTGGCTTACAGACTTGTGAGAATTAAATGAGCATGTAGAGCCTCAGCATAGTGCCTGGCACTTAGCCAGTGCTGGGCACATGGCTGCTGTTATTCAACTGCTCTCCGCTCTCAGCTCTTAGCTGTGTGTGCTGCCTTGGTTTGCACACATGCACACCTCCAAGGAAGCTTTTCCTCTCCCTCTACCGGGTCAGCTCCATGAGACCCAGGTGACAGGACTCTGGTCCAGGAATCCTCTCCCTTTGGGGATTTCTCTGTTCTCATCTGTCCCCTAGTGAAGACTTCACTAGCCCCTTAGATTCACCCCTTCACCACTTCTTATGTCTCCTTGGGACCCCACCAAGAAAAGGTAACCTTTCATTAGTAGAGTGTTTATAGTTCTCAAAATTCTTTTTAATACATTATATCATTTAATCCTTACAATAGTGCTCTGAATGTTATCTTTCAATGGATGAGAAAAAAGTGACTCCATGACTTGTTTGAGGTTACATAGCAATCAAACATTGGAGGCTAGATTTGAACCCAGGTCTGGCATCAGATGCAGTGCTGTCCCTTACCATCTGACCACAGCTGCCACCTGGATAATTGTGGAGCATAATGGGAGGTAGAAGCCTATCATCCTGCCCCCCTCAGGACCTTGACATTGACATTCTCTTTTTACCTCCACTTCCATCCCAGGTCATGGTCTTGAATAGAAATAAAAGGACATGGAAAAAGGGGATATGAGAGGAAAAGAAGATATAAGGGAGGAAAGAAGATAGACCAACTGACCCTCCAACTGTATATATCTCAGATTCTGTCCTGTTCCCTAACCCAAGCGTTCCCAGCCTTCCCTTTCCAGGATAGTGGCACATGGAATGCCTATGCCCACATCCAGTAACAGTGAACAAAAATATTCAATGGAACACACAGAAGGAAATTCTGATAAGCATACTTGAGAATCCAGTATAAGGAATGCTACGTTGTCAATGAGTAAAATTCCTCAAAACCCTCTAGGAAGGCTTTTTTAGTCTTTGCTTTTTGAGAAGAATAAATACACATACAAAACACACACACAAACACACACACACACACCTCTATGGTACTAAAATAAAGAAATGAACAAATGGTGGTTTTCATTTTTTATTTTTCTTTATATCACATCCTACAACAAATATATGAAACCTAGTGACAAACCCTAGATCATCTAAGGACCTAGGATGCCTTTGTCATTGTAAATGGCAGATCCTTAGATGTGAGTTCCTATGAAGGTACAAAGCTTGTCAAAAGCAGGAGGCATTCAAAAGACACAGTAATCCCAGGCCAGCACCATGGACAGTCACCCACCTTTCTTTTAATTACTGAGGCCTGATGCCCTAGGTTAGGAAGTGGCAAATGAGAAAAGAGGGACGGGTCTTCGCTCTCTATGGGAAGAATCATAAAGCTCTCTATTCTTCTATATTTCTATATTTCTCTATATTCTTCTATATATCAGTGAACACTTTGTTGGAGAATTGGGACTGTGATAATACAACCGACACAGGAAAGGAATGGTGGTCTCTTGCCATCTGGTATGGAGGAATCAGGAATAGCTTGTCACATGCTTCTCTTCCTTCTGGTCCACTTTAATTCCTCTTTCTTTCTCCACCCTCCAAAGGGCTCTAAAAAAGCATCTCCTGTGTTATTCTCACAGAGAAACCTCAACACAAAGAGTTTAAAGCCTTCTGACTTGCCATTCCTCTCTGCCATCCAAGGGCACATCTAGAATCTCACATTTCCACCTTTTGATAAAAAAGCCTCAAACCAGAGCTCTATGTCTGAAATTTGGTGACGAGAGGTGTTCTGCTTATATATTACTATATGATAAACCCCTCCAAAACCTAGTGGCTTAGAACAATAACATTTATTTTGTTCATTTATCTGCAATTTAGGCAAGATTTGGGGGAAACCTTCTGATTCACCCTATGTCAGTTAGGGCTGCTCAAAGGATGGAAATTGGATATTCTCAAGGGTTAGCCACTCACACATCTGTTACTTGAGTGAGGAAACTACAACACTGGGGGCTGAAAGAGCTGGGGTTCCTTGGGCATCTCTCTCTATCTCCATCTGGTATCTCCATATGGCCTTTCCAACATACAGTTTCAGGGTAGCTAGGCTTCTCACAGGTCAACTCAGAGTTTCCAAATTATGGTTGGCCTTCTACAACGTAACCTCAGAAGTTAGTGTCATTTTCACCATGTCATACTCATCGAGGTAGTCACATGACTCACCCAGGGTTGAGGGGAGAGAAGATAGATTTTGCTACTTGATAGGGAACTTACAAGATGCTGAAATAGCATGTAGGGTGAGAACTATGGCTGGGGTCATTTTTGGAAAGTTCAATCTTCTACAAGGAGTAAACCCATGGAGTGGACATCAATCTGCAGGGTTAGTAGTTTCTGAACTGTCAGACACATGATCTTTCCTATTATCTTTTGAGGGTTATAAGTTAAAAGAAAATAAAGCAATGAAACCAAATAGAGGCAAGGAAGTTATAAAAATCATCCACTACCATCTTGATCTTGTTGCCTCTTCAAACCACTGGTGACAGACACTGAAACGGGCACTGCCATTATTGTCAGTCAGGATGCCAAGAGATGCTGAGATTTTTACACCAAGTCAAGAAGGTTAACAGTGATCCCCAGAATTGGTGACAAGAAGGATAAGAATAACTACTGCTTCAGAAACTGGAATAATCAACAAAGGATCTTCTTGTTTCTGCTGAAAGAAGGGTTTTACTCTCAGGAATCAGGGGAATGATAAAATGTGTAATAAATGAAGACATAAAGATATGTAGGTTCCAATCCCACTAATAAGAAATGTAACACATTAATAAATGGAGCTCCATGCTATGGAATACAGCAAAGAAACATAATGAGGATGAAAAAAAAACCCATCAAAATGTGTGAGGGTTCTAAAAAGAGAAAGTGAGAGCTCACTCTCAATATGCCTATGGGGCTATATGAAAAATAAACTTTTCAAATAATAAAATAAGGAGAGATTAGTAAGGTGGAAAATACAGCAGACATTGAAAACATAGTATTAATGTTCATTAATAGTATTAAAAATTAAGAGACAAAATAGAGCTCAAGAAACAATATAACAAACCACCTACTGCAATAACCAAGATTCTTGGACAATATGCATTCTGATTTTGATGAATCTTAAAGAATATTATTCAATTGAATTCTTCAAGCTGAAGAACTGAGGGCCTATTGAGGTTATTATGGACCTAGTAAGTACTGCCACTAACTGGAGTGCCTTGAAGTTTCTCACAGTGAAAGTGAGATATAAACACCATTCTTTCAGTATAGTAGATTCTTTCAGTATAGTAGATGATTGAACTCTGCCATGGAAGCACGCTGAAGGGCCACTTGGAATAGCTTGGGGAAGCTAGGGAAGCCAATTCTTAAAGAAGGAGTACAAATTAAACAGGTGAAGAAATGAGGCAAGGAAGAGAAGGAATAACAGGAATGCCCAGAAGCATAATATATTTGGTAATTTTAGACCATGAAGTTTAAAAAAAGGAACAATGGAAATGAGGCTTGAGAGGTAGGCGAGGGCCAGGTTATGAAGAATTTTACAAATGGTGGCAAGGAGCTTAGATTGCCTATGGATGACAGGGAAGTGCAGAGAACTTTTTTGTTTTTGTTTTTAAGATTTTATTTATTTATTTATTTGAGAGAGAGAGAGAGGAGGAGCAGCAGAGGGAGTGGGAGAAGCAGGTTCCCCGCTGAGCTCCCCTACGATGTGAGGCTCAATCCCAGGACCCTGGGATCACAACCTGAGCCTAAGGCAGAGGCTTAATCAACTGAGTCATCCAGGCGCCCCCACAGAGAGCTTTAAACAATGAAATGCCAATGTTAGATTACTCTATGGAGGATGGTTCAGAGACAATGGAAGTGAGATCAGTTAAGAAGCCACTGAAGAACTCAGAGGAATAGTTCTAAGAGCCCACATTAAAACAGTCATAGTAAAGATATCCAGGATAGGAACAAATATGAGAAATATTTAGGACCCAAACTCATCAAACCTGGTGATTTGGAAGTAAAATGGAATTAGGGATGATCACTAAGATTCTAGTATAGGCAATTGGGAAGAAGCAGTGGCACTAATTGAGGTAGTAAACAAAGAGAAGGAAAAGTAATTAGAAATAGGAGAAGAGATGTAAGTTCAGTTCAGAGCATGTTGAAGCTGGATTGCCTTGAGGTAACCTGCACCAGTATATCATCCAATAGCTCTCTACAGCGCAGGAAAGAAACTAGACCAGTTTTGAACTTGAGAATGAAGATATAGCTGGATAGGCACACAGAAGATATATAACACATGCTATTATTTTTTCAAGGAAATAAAAGAAATGATTGAGGATTTAGACAGAGATCTAGAAACAATATAAGAGAGACAAAAATAAATACTAAAATTAAAAAATGTAATGATCAAAATTAAAAACTTTAATTTTGCATTAGATTAATGAATGACTATAGTGGCTAATAAGACCCAATCAAAAGGAGAATTTGTGAGTTGGAAGATGGGTCAGAAGATGATATATAGAATGAGTATGGAGAGGAAAATGATGGGAAATATGCAAAAGATAGTAAGAGATACAGATGATTCATTGAGGAGATGTAATATACTTGTAGGTAGAGTGTCAAAAGGAAAGTAAAAGGAGTAGAGGACATAAACAGTATCTGAAGAGATAATGGTTGAGCATTTTTCAAACCCAATGAAAGAAAACACTAAGACTTACAAGTGACTTCTCAACAAACTAACTGAAGCCAGGAAGCAGTGGAATGACACCTTTAAGGCTGAAATTTGAAAATAGCTGTCCACCTAGAATGTTATGTCCAGGAAAAAAAATCCATCAATAGTAAAAATTTTAAAAAGTCTCATACAAACTACATATAAACAAAAACTAAGAGAATTGTCACCAGCACATTCACAGTTGAAGGAAATACTAAAGAGTGTTCTTCAGATATAAGGAATATGATTTCAGATGAAAAACTGGAGATCAAGAATGAAAAGCAATGAAAGAATAAATATGTGGTTAAATATAAATAAATATCAGCCATATAAAATAACAATAACCAAGTATGGAAGGTTTAAAATACAGAGCATCAAAACATACAATAATAATGGTATATACTGTGGAAAAAGGAATCGATATGGTAAACATGTATTGGAATTATTTTTAATGCAATTTCCAAGTAAGTAAATGGGGAAAATGGAATAATAAAGACTCATCAATATAAAAGAAACCAAAACAAGGAAAGAAAAATGAAACAGAATACATGAAAGATACAGAAAATACTAAGTAAGATGGGAGATTTAAACCCAAACATATCACAAAAAGATTGCTAGACAGGATTTAAAAAAATAGTAACCATATACTGCTTATAATAGACATACATCTAAAACATAATGATAAAGAAAGATTGAAAGCAAAAGAGTAGAAAAGGTATACCAGGCAAATAATAACTAAAAGAAAGTTGAGAGAGTTATATCAACTACACAAAGTAGAATTTAAGACAAAAGGCACTATTGGCAATCAAGAGATACTCACTTCATAATGATAAAGTTGAATTCACCATGAAAATGTAACAATTCTAATTTTGTATGAGGCTATGCTAACGTAGCCTCAAAATATACAAAGCAAAACTGAGAGAAAAACAAATTCACTATGATAACAGGAAGACTTTAAACATAATTCTTAAAGTGAATGCTATGGGAAGCAGACAAAAACCAAATCATATAGATTTGGATAATACAATCAATACAAGACCTAATGAGCATTCACAAGACTTCAGGTTATATATATATATTTTTTTTTCCAAGCACACAAAGAAAATTCATAGAAATTGATCATATGCTAGATCATAAGGCGAGTCTCAATAAATTTTGAACAATTTAAGTAATTCAAAGTGTTTCTCTGGAAAAAAAACTGACAAAGAGATAACTAGAAAATACTCATATGTTTGAAAATTCAAAGAAGAAATCATGATGGAAGTTAGAAACAAAATTATAAAGATATCATTTCCCCAAAATCTGATCTATAGATTCAAGCAATCTCCCCACCTCCAAAAAAATAAATAAATAAATAAACAACAGCTTTTTTTTTTCTTTTGTAGAAACTAGCTGATTCTAATATCTTCATGGCTATACAAAGGACTCACAACAACAAAGACCCTCTTGAAAAAGAACAAAGTGAGAGGGTCTGCTATCCTGGGTAAGAAGACGCTAAAGCTATGGAAATTTAGATTGTAGAACTGGAAAGGGACAGTGAAACAGACCAATGAACATGAAGAGAAAGCCCATATATGGACACCTGATGTATTATGAAGATGACCCTGTGGAGTATTGAGGCAAGTTTGGTCTTTCCAACAAATGTGCTAAGACATTTTGCATGTCCATATAAACAACAACAACAAAAGTTTAACCCCTGCCTAACACCATCATAAAAATTAATTTCTGGTGTAAGTTAGCTCTAAATAGGAAAGGTAAAACAATAAATCTCCTAAAGACCATATAGGATACCATTACGATGCTGGAATAAAGGAAAGACTTCTTAACCAAGACACAAAGAACACTAACTATCAAGGAAAGCATTGATAAATAAAACCATATTAATAACATCTGTTTCACTGAAAGACACCATTAAGAGGGTGAAAAGATAAGCCACACAGTATATTTGCAATACATATAACAGGCCATCCATTTGTATATGAATTATGTGACACTCTATCACAAATCAGTAAGAAAAAACAACCCGATAGAAAAATGGGATTTGAACAGTCACATCATAAAAGAGAATATCCAAATGACAAATAAACATTGAGTGACTATTATACATCCACCAGAATGGCTAAAATTGAAAAGACTGAGAATATTAAATATTGATGAGGATGTGGAGAAACAGAAATCCATACGGTGCTGGTACGCTACTTAGGACCCTTGTTTGGCATTATCTACATAAAGTACCTTAGGACCTAGGAGTTCTGCTCCTAAGTTAATACCCACAGAAGATGTGCACAAAAAGACAGGACAAGAATATTCATCATAGCATTATTTACAACAACCCCAGACTGGAAACAACCCAGAAATCCACCAATAATAGGACGGTAAATAAATTGGGTTCCACTGATACAATGAAGTAGCATAAAAATGTGAACATGCACAACTACAGCCACAAATACTAATATGAATAAAGGTTATGACCATAACATTGAGCAAAAAAAAGTCAGACACAAAAAGAACACACGTTGCATGATTCCATCCATATGAAGTTAGAAAAAGAAAAGATTAAACTATAATGTATAGAGATCAATGCTTAGGTGGTAAAACTAAAACAAAAAACAAAAAACAAAAAAGCAAACCAAGGGATTTCCATAAAAGTAATGAGGAGGAAGAATTGAGAGGGTCAACAAAGGCCACTTCTGGAGTTCTGGCAATGTCTATTTCTTGATTTTACATGGATGTTTGCTTTGTAAGAAATCATGGGGCTGAACACCTTTGTTTTGTGCACTCTTTGGTAGGAGAGTTATAGTTCATAATAAAAAAGGCATTATACACACACACATATTTAACACAGTATATGTGTTAAGCATCCAGCCTTATGCCTGGCACATAATAGATGTGCAACAACATGTGATTACTTTTCTTCCCCCATTCCTTCTTTCTTTCCACAGAGAAAAAGGGGAAAAGAAAGAAAATGTGAATTTTCATAAACATCTCACTTTCCAAGTACAAGCACCACCATTTTCTAGCTTTCCTACAATAATCTCATTGCCATGGCAACTGCAATCAGGTGGAGCCTGTGAAGAGGAGGGATGTGAGTGTGACATTTGAACTTGATTACCTCCTCGCAAAAGGAAATCCTTGCTAATAACTGAATTGCTGGAGCCCTAAGCCTAAAGCTCCCATTAATGGATAATATGCCTGTTTTATATTTTATTTTCTTCCAAAAAACAAAGCAAAACCTTTGTTTAAAGGCTTACCTTCCTGCAGGTTGCACTTAATCCTATAATCACTGGGTGAATATTTATCGAGCCAGACATTCTTTTGTGCGTCAGAGAAGCAAGAGGCTGGTGGTAGAGGCATTGTCTTCCATGCCATCGCAATGCCTGGGGAGGACAAGGATGGGATTGGGTGGCCAGCACAGCAGGGCTGTGGGCTGCAGGGAGCTGTCACTCCCCTGCTCCTGCTCCAGCAGGCATGCTTCAGCCTGCACCTGCTGGGCTGGGTGTCTGCATTCACCCGCCCACTTTCATTCCTCAGCTCTTTACCTGTAGCCACTTGACATGTTTAGAACTGGGGAAGATAATGACACTTGGGGAAAACACTCCAACTCTATCAGATGAGAAATCAAAGACATCCGAAAATCAAGGAGGTGCCAGTGACCATTTTAAAATTACCTTCCCCCAAGCCACATTCCCACTCCATACACCCCTACAATGGATTCACCTTAAAAATACCAATCCTGGAAAAAGATGGAAGAATAAGATTTTCAGGTCTGAAAATGAATGACAAGTCCAAAGGAGCAAACACCTGAAATCACAATGGGCCTCAGAAACTTATTTTTAGCTGATATTGGAATTCTTTCTTATGACCTCAAAGGAAATTCTGCCTGTAGCAGAGATTTGTTATGCAAAGGAGATCAGACAAGAATTCCTTATGGACTGGAAGGATGTGGGGGGCAGGGGAAGGGAGTCAGGAGAGGGCATCTAGACCTCACTTTCTTGGACCTGTGGAATTAGGCAAGAGGCATTCTGCTGGTTTGGTAGAGGCGGGAGAAGATTATTATTTAACTCAGTAAATAGTTATGAGGGCCTAGAGTCTACCTGTGCTGAGCTAGGTGCAGGAGTTAGGATGGCCAACCAGAGAGACTATTTCCCTCACCCTATGGAGTGTAAGACAGAAGGGCTCAAAAGCGGCTCCAAGTGCGTCAGAGATGCCTATTTATGCCTCTTGCAGGGTGAATAGCTTCAGAAAGAGGAAAGACAACCAGAGAATTTGCAGGCCAGAACAACCATGAATTCCTCCATTTCAAATCTGCCGAAGTCTGGGAAGAGGGGCATGGTGTGAAGATGAGGGGAAGGAGGCTGTCCCATATGGCCTGCATCCACCTGTACACGGTCAAGATGGGCTAGGGAAAAGGGGAACCCGGGGATATGACTGGGGAGATTGGTCATCTACATAAATATAGAAATTGTTCCGGGAACCAGGGAGATTAACTCAAGGCCAGAACAATACCATCCTGCAAAATAGCAAACAAAACAAAACAAAACCAATCAGAGTAACATCACAGATCCTTGTCTACCTTCTTCCAGGGAGTCCAGAACTAGAAGGAAGAGCAAATAAAACATGACTGACAAACACTAGGTTGACCACCCAGAGGTCAGTCAAGAAGAGCACACACACTGCCAGTCTGCTCATGGGTGGAGAGCTGAAGGTCTGATGTCCCCATCTGTCTGGGGGCAGGTAAGAAACCCCCCCTCCAAGAGATGAGGCATGCCTGCTGCTCTAGCCATGCCATGATTTTCAGAATGGACTAGTGTGGAGGCGGCAGAGAGATCTGAAAGAGGAGCACTTTCTAGTGTAGACCCAGCGATGCATTCCTCTACATGACCCTTGGCGAGCTTCTTTCCTCAACAATTTCCTCATTTGCAAAACATCAAAAACAGTCATTATAACAATTCCCATTCCATTACCTTCATCATGCTCACTGCCAAAATTAGTGTAACACCAACATATTCTCTGTAATGTTCCCCTATGACACCATCTCAAATATTTAAAACTATTTTTCAGCCAAATTAGAGAAGGCAGAATTGGACTCTAACATCCAGGGAGGGAGATGCAGCTGTCTTCTTCCATGAAATGAAATCATGGCCCCTGCAGAGTTACTGCAGATGGCCCAAGGACACCATGGGTAGAACCCCAGCCAACTGGGAGCACTGCACAAAGTGGACCTCTCTAAGCCCTCAGACCCAGGAGGACTGCAATACACAGATGCGTCCTAGATATAGATGGTCATTTGGTGGGTCACTCTCCAAACAGGGAAGTCTTCTTTTGACCACCAGACTGCAGGACAATTGAGGACAGGAACTTTCCATTCTTCTTTCTTTCTCCCTCAATGTCTAGAACTGGTGCTCGGTGTTCTTGAAATTCTTATTGACAGAACAATTTCAACAGACATCTGCCAAATGTTTATTAAATGGATCCTGCGTGACAGGACCTTGCTCCAATAAGCACATGTTGTTTTCAAAGGTCCAAGGAACTTCCAGGCAAGCCCTTACACTGTTGTCAACTGCTTTGCAAAAATAGCCCATCCGATCAATATTTCTCCCTAAAATAGCTACCACCTGGAAGTGAGAGGGGACGGTACCAGTCCCTGCCTTTACACAGGCCAGTGCCAGCCCAGTCCACTGCAGGGTTGGACCAGTCCTTGTCCAAGGGATCCAGGACCTGCTCCTGAGCTGGACAGGCCAGAAGCAAGCTACTGCTACAAATTTGGGGGGCCAGTAGGGTCCCATGTTCCACTCAAAAGACAAAGAAGGGAATTTAGTTGAAGAGTTTTACTAGTTCCTTGTGAGCTGAGTTGTTTTCTGAGACTCTGGTAATGGGATTAAGCTGAGACAGGGTGTTAGGAGAACAGGTAGGGAGAGTCAAGCAAGGCCAACATTTCAGAGTAACCCTGAAACTGTGTCAGGTATCTTCCCAGGTGGTTGTAATGGTGAGAATGGCACTTACAAACTGTCCCTTTGATAAGATAAATGGAACAGAAAACCTGAGTTCTGTTATCTTATCATGCCTGCTCTCAAGAAACAAACCTAGAAATGCTGTCTGATGGCCTGTCTGGCTCTTGCCCCACATGCAGGAGTCCAGACCTGTAGACACTGAGTAGACCCAAGCAGCTTCAGTGCAAACGAACCATCTTCTGCAGCCATTTCCTAGGAAATCAGGCCTTAAGGGACAAGCTGTGTGTCCTCTGAACCTCTATGGAACCTCTAAACCTTATCCTGAAAGCTGAGGCCAGGGAAGGCTCTTGCTATGCTGACCCACAGATTTCCTGGAAAGCTATTCTCTTGCTGGAAGGCTGGCAGAGTGGTTCTGTGGCCTCCTACTGCTTCTTCCACTGATACCCTGGGGCCGAAGTGGCCATGAGGCTGATGGCCACAGGGACATCTGGTTTTTGCCATAGCTTTTCTCTGCCTGCACTGATGACCGGCCGTAAGAATTCAGACCTGCTCTGAAGCAGAATGAATTGTGGCATTGGCACAAGGTTGAGTCTCTAAATCCCAGGTGCAAGGAGACAGAGCAGTGGAGCACTGGCCAGGACTCCCTGGATCAGACTGGCTTTGGAGAGAGCTAGGGCCAAGAGCCCACTGGGGCAGAGTGTGAAGAGGGCTCCCCTCACCCCCAACCCAGTGGGATTTCATGCACCAGGGAAGCCTTCTTCCTGTTGGCATAGGGGAGATTAGAAACTGCCCCTCAGAAGTTGCCTCAGAGGATGAGCATCTTATTTATTCTCATCCACAGTCCATCTGTAGCAAAGGGGGCCACACCTCTTCCAAGCTCTTCCCCAGGGCTACTTAGCATGGAAACAAGACTATCAGTTAAGCAACACAGCAACTCCGTTGAATACCAGAGCTCAGAGCTGCAAAGTCCCAGAGTTGGAAGAGACCTTAGAGGATATCCATCCTCACCCCTCATAGATGTGAGTTACCCCCACAACACCAAGCTAAAGGGCCATTTACTTCTTTCGTTCTAATAAAAGAGCCAGATTTCCCTTTTCTCTGGGCTATACATTCTCAGTTGCCTTAGTCATTCCTTACAAGACATGACACCAGATGCAAGTATGTGGGCAGCCACTGGGCATACCAAGATGAGTAAGACAGAGGAAGCAGGTAGGCAAATAAGCCTAGTGTCCTGAGTACCAAGTGTTGCAGGAAGTGGAGGGAAGGGAAAGGTCTGCGGCAGCAGGAAGGGCTCTCAGAATGCCTGATGCCTGAGCTGGGTGCTTTAGAGGAAGAAGGCAATTTACCACACGGACAACTAGGAAGGGAGGGCATTCTAGACAGAGGGATGAGCACTGATTCATTTATTCCTCCATTCATTCATTCGTTTAGCCAGTATTTACTGAGCACCTGTTTTGTGGCAAGATCCGCCCTAAGTAGGAAAATAAGAATGAAACAATTGACACCGGCCCTGCCCTCAGGTAGCTTCAGTCTGTAAGTGGTAACATGACGTAGTAGGGAAAGGCAAGAAAAACAGAGGGGAAAAATAGGTGCTTGGAGAGCACACAGAAGGGCACTAAATCTATGAGCAAAAGCACTAAGCAAGAACTAACTTGGTAAGCTCAGGGAAGAGCATTGAGCCCACCAAGAGAGCAGAGAAATATGCCGCTACAGAGACAGGTTAGGATATGGAAAGTCTTGAGTTTTATTTCTTAGGCAATGGGAGAAAGAGTACTGAAGGCTTTAAATAAGTGAGTGATGTGATTCTATTTATTTTCAAAGGAAACCACTCTGGGAGCAGTGTGGAGAACCAGTGGGGAAGGTAAGACAGGAATGCCGGAAAAGAGCAGATTTCAGTGGTTTTTGTGGGTCCTGATTTTCTCCTCTCTATGCACACTACTCTGTCAATTACCTTCTATAAATATGATGTCAGAATGGAATAAACTACTGCAGGTGTGGATTAAGCAGCACAGAATGCTATAAGATAATTAATTATTGTAGATACCACTCTTCTGTTATTGCTGCCTGGGACGACAATGGTTTTTGTAACATATCACTATGCTGCTTCACACAGAACTTATTGCCAACATAAACTGTGAGGTCATTTTCTTATTTACTGTGGCTAAACACTGGTCCCCCCATCTGATATTTATATATTCAGGTCTTGCTACCAAAGTGCAGGAATTCCCATTCATTCCTGTTAAATGTTATTTTGTTCGCTCTACCTGTTCATCTAGTCTTATGGGACCCTCTGGGTTCTGTCAGTAGATTTCGATCTTGCCTAGCTTTGTAACATCTGCAAATTAGACCACCATTGCAGTAATGCTTTTATTCGAGTTCCTGATAACATTTTGAACAGGCCGAGGGGAGAGAGAGAGGAGAATATGCCATTTATCAACTTAAGTACTAAAACTGTGTCATAAGCCCTTATTTTGCCATCATGTTCAAGAATCCTTTTTTTTTTTTTATTTTTTTCTCCAAACACCATGCTGAAATCTGGGCAAACTATGGAACTGTCCAGGGACATTTTATAAATAAAAAATGTGCTTCATCTAACAAAACCAATCTTGAATCCTAATCACCACCACTTTCTTTTCCAAGAATTCACTGATGATCCTTTTAACCAACTGTTCCAATGGTCATCCCTCGGTCCTTATCTTCCTTCACCTTTCAAGTGGAGTTGACACAGCTGATCCCTCCCTCCTCCTTGAAACCTCTTCACTGGCCCCCGGGACCTTCTCCTGGTTGTCCTCCGACCTTGCTGGCTCCTCCATTTTAGTCTTCCTGGGCTGCTTCCTCCTCCCCTTCTCCGCATCTCCACGTTGGGATCCACTCCAGCTCAGTCCTTGGACTCCTTCTCTCTTCCAGTTACTTTAGTCCCTTGTTAATTTCAGCATTCTTGGGCAGGTACCTCTCCAACCATGGACTCTTCCTTGATCTCCAGACTCATGAATCCAACTAGCTGCCACATGTCTCTTCTTGGATGCCTACTAAGCATCTCAAATGTAAAATATATCTCCAACCAACTTCCTCCTCATCTCCCATCCCCTAAGCCAGGTACTTCTGTAGTTATCCCATTTCAGCTAATGCCACCCCATTATTCCACCTGGTCAGGCCAAAATCCTTGGGATGAGCCTGAGTCCTCTCTTCTCTCATGCTCACTTAATCTATTAGCAAAATCCAATTATTTCTCTCCAGAATTTGATGACTTCTTAAACCATGTCTCAATACCTTTGATTAAGCCATCATTGCCACAGTTTGCTACACAGATCATTACAAGAACCTCGTAATGGGCCTCCCTGCTTCCCGGGTAGCCTCCTTTCCTTTACACTATGATGCGAACTTTTAGAATATAAATATAAATCAGAGAGTGTCACTCTCTTGGTCAATGGCTGCCACCTCTCTAAGTAACATTCCTGGTCCTTACAAGGGCCTACAGAGTCTGCCCAGCCTGGCCTCCTGTTATCTCTCTGACCTCATCCTCTACCATTAGTTCCCCACACACCCACCCCCCTCACACAGCCACGTGGGACTCTAAGCTGCGTCAGGAACACAGCAGGCGCGTTTCCCTGCTGGCCTCTTTGCACCTGCAGTTCCTTCTCTAGAGAGTCACATGTCTTCAGGTTTTCCTAAAAGCTCTTCTTGCGTCAAAGACCTTACCTGACTCCCCTCTTCAAAACCGAATCCTCCTCCCTCTACTACTGTGTATCTTCTTGCCCAGCTTTGTTTTTCTCCATACCGCTAATCAGCAACCAACATGTATTCATATATGGAAAATTACATATTTCCCCCTGATAGAATAACTACCCCCAAAAAGTCACGGATTTCTGTTTATTTTGGCCCCTCTTCTTTTCCCAGGGCCCAGCACAGAGTCTGGCACATGGTAGGTACGTAATAATATTTGCTAAAAAGCTGCATAGTTCAAAATTTTGCCTGGCATGGACAGCATTGAGAAAATTCACTTCTTTTATTCACTTCTATTTTCAAAATTGGAATATATTTGTTTATTTTGTCTTCTAGACTTTTCTCTGATTGTCATGATGTTTGATAGACCAACATCAGATCAGCTATGTAATAGCAGCAACAGCATCAGCTAATAGCTATTAAACACTTAATAGGTGCCAGGCTGAGTGTGAAGAATAGATTGAATCTGATTTAAACACCTCAACAGTCCTATGAAGTAGCTGTTATTATTTTACTCATTTAACAGGCGGAAAAGCTAAGACACAGACTGATCAGGTAATTTCCCCAAGGTCACACAGGTAGCAAGTGACTGAGCCAAGTTTCAAACCCAGAGAGTCTAGCTTCAAGGCCCGTGTTGTTAACTATTACTCTACATCTACAGTAAGCCCTTCTTGAAATTCTTTTCAGAATTCAGGAATGGAATTCATTTGGGCTAGGATGTGTCAACTAACTTGAAGGGTGAGTTTCCCTCTTGCACATTCTTCATTCATTGGGGACTTCAATGTCTTCTCTTTTTGGACTTAAAATCATTCACTTCCACAAAGAAGTTGGACGCAAAGTGGAAATTGAGGGGACTGTTTGTTGTTTTCTTCTGTCATTCAGTAACACCCCACCATCCATCCCTAGGGACAGACCTAAGGCTCCTTTGTCCACTCGAAGCTTAAAAAAGCTTTGCTAACATTTTTCAGATATCCTGGCTCAACATTCCTGACATTACTCTGACAGCTCTCTACCCGTCTTTTATATTTTTAAGTTGTTTGAGGTCAATAGCCACTCTTTCCACCTTTTGTATCTACTTTTTTTTTTTTAAAGATCTTATTTATTTATTTGAGAGAGAGAGCACAAGCAGGGGGAGCAGCAGAGGGCGAAGGAGAAGCAGGCTCCCCACTGAGCAGGGAGCCAGACATGGGGCTCGATCCCAGGACCCCGAGATCATGACCTGAGCTGAAGGCAGACGCTTAACCGACTGAGCCGCCCAGGCGCCCCTGTACATGCTCTGTTTTAAGACCCAGCTCAACTGAGAGTTTCCTGGGTAGCCGCTTTTGCCTATTTATTTACTCACTCCTCTTTGTTAAGGCGGGCTTTTTAGACCCCTCCCACTCTCCTTCCACCTCAGGAGCAGCTGAGATCTCATTAGTAGAATTTCATTCTAGAACGCCTCCAGCTGGCATCCCCATTTGGTTGATTCCCCCAGTCATGTTTCCAGGCCACAGGGCGGGGTTGTTGCTGGGAACGGCTTCCCAGCAGAAACCACGTTTCCCAGCTCACTTATGATGAAGAACCTTGCGGTGGAGTCCTGGCCAACGGCATGTGGGCCAAAGTATCCTGATTTCAGGGCTAACTCCCCTGCCCCCAATCCTCCTTCCTGGCTCGCCACAGCCCCCCTGCCCCATCTGCGGCTTGGAGGTCTCCACTCCAGCTGCCTTAGAAGCCTCAAGTTAAAGGGGCAACGTCTCCGCCAGCCTGGGTGCCGGGGTGAGCCCTGGTGGGCACAGGAAATAAACTTCGCCTGTGGGAAACCACTGAGGTGGGGGAAGCCGTGCACTACCAGAGCCAGGAGCATCTTTTTTTTTTTTAAAGATTTTATTTATTTATTTATTTGACAGAGAGCGACACAGCGAGAGAGGGAACACAAGCAGGAGGAGCGGAAGCGGGAGAAGCAGGCTTCCCGCAGAGCAGGGAGCCCGATGCGGGGCTCGATCCCAGGACCCTGGGATCATGACCTGAGCCGAAGGCAGACGCTTAACGACTGAGCCACCCAGGCGCCCCGAGCCAGGAGCATCTTAACCAAAACACATCATACGTTCGCTTTTCCAGGAGCCTCCTGAAATCTCCTGTCCGCAGTCTGGGAAACGCCCTGAGCCCGAGCCCGGCTTCTGTCCTCGGCCATCCCCATCTTTACCAGGAAGTGGGTTCTTCCAACAGTCCCACTGCCTCCACGGCACCCACCGCCATCTGCCCCGTCACAATCGACGTCCACATCACATGCTTTCTGCCCACCAGGAGCGAAAAGGGACTGTTACAAGGCCTAACCATGAAAAAGCCCGTTACTCTTCCTAGCATTTACTGGCACTTCCACCAGTGAGTAGACTGCAACTCTGAGCCTGGATTCAATGGCCGGTAGATGGGATATTGTGGGACAGGCAGGCGGAGCTCTACTGTTGCTCGGGGGGGCTGATGTCCACAGAAGTCACTGCACTGGGACTACCATCTGCTCCAGTCCTCAAGAACAAACTCTTACCTTTCCTGAGCAGCCTCACCTCACCTTTCCTTAGCTCCTTACCTTTCCTTTTCTTGCCCTTGGAGGGGCAAGGTCATAGGAGATAGCCAGGAGGATACAGCCTACTTGAGGGCAGAGCTGGCCCTCGCCTGCTCACCTGCAAGGTGCAGAACCAGCCTGGAAGCCCGTTTCTCGCAAGGTAGTTGCGAGCATGCGTGGGCTGCCTCAGATGCACAGTCCTGGGTTAGCGAGTCATTGCGGCTGTGTGACTGATCTCTGCCTAAAGCTGCTTTTTCCCCACGCCCTCTGAGCACTCAGCACATTCAAACCCCAAGATTGATGCTGATGGGGGTTTTGGTTTTGTTTGTAATTGTTGCTGCGTCTGCTGCTTGCTACGGGGATAACGGACTGGCCAATGAGCTTCTGGCCAAGACAGACAAGATGGGAATCTAGCTGGTCTTTGGGCTCCACAGGGCGTTTTCATGGGTTCTATGTTCACATGTCATTTGGGGTCTGATCCTATGGGTGATTTTTGTCCCCTCTCCTGTCACCATCTGCCCAGTGGCTGTTACAGTTCCCCAGGTCCCTACTCTTTTGTGATTCATGCTTATCAGGCCCATGCCTCACCCCCTCCCTGAGCCAAGAAGTTCCGTTAGGTTTATCTGTACTGCAGGGAGCTGTGTGAGCAGCCGAGAGCTCAGGGCTTCGAGGAGGTGGTGGGCATGGGAGTGACAGTTGTCTGAGGTTCAGTCCTGTCAGCCAGTGCTCATTTAAGCAAACACCTAGGACTAGATAGAGCAGAAAACTGAGCGTCTGCTCTGGCTGGCTCGGGAGATTCCCTCTTTCCTTGCACAAGTCCATTCCAAGTCAGAGGTGGTTCCTGCTGCTTCAGCTGGGCTCAGGGTATCAAGTACAAGATCCAGGTTCAGAATCTGGACTCTGAAGAGCCAGCAGGCTTCTCTGAGGGGATCTGAGCTCCTGGTGGGGAGAAGAGAGGATGTGTTTTTCTCACATGTGCCCCAAGACAGGGCTGGTCCTTCTTCTTTCAATGACAAAAGGCGTTGATCAACGTGATGGGTTCAACATTCCGTCTTTGTGGTGTTGGAAAGGAAACCAAGGGAGAGGAGGAGAGGATACAACATTCCAAGCAGTTTGGGGTCAAATATGAGGAGCCCGCTCATTTTTTTTTTTCCTGAGAATTCCTCAAGCCTCAGTCAAATAGAATGTGTACTCCCTTTCTCTCATCCATCAGAGCATCCCACAAATATTGTCTCTGTGTGCGAAGGGCCTGCCAGGACCGCAGGAGCCTGGGGAACCATGTCTATACTCTGGGGCAGATGCTGGGGGAGGAAGAGAATCCATCACTGGGGCTCCTGTCCTGGGGTGTGTAGGGAAGGGATGGGGTGGGTCATTACACTGCACACATCTCTGTCTTCCAGCAATGGTGGACGCCAGCATGCAGGCCCAGATATGAAGGTATCCAACAGGTATCTGCTGGGTACTTGGGATGAGCCAGGCTCTAGGCTAGAAGTCATAACTGAGTAAGACCCAGACTTGCTGTTTCTCCAGGCGAGAAAGCAACATGAAGCAGATGTGCAACTCTAACCAGACTGGTCCCCCACCCAACAGTGAAGAGTACTCTGAGGACGGGCCTGTTGTTCTTGTAAGGGCAGCAGCTCTGAGGATGTGACCTTCTGGCATAGTCTCTCCCCCCACTTTTAGAGAAGTGCCCCAAAGGCTGTATGACCCCCCAAATCAGCACCCTAAATTCAGCAGCTATTCTGTCATTAGAGCTACTCCCGACCACGTGGGGTGCTGCATGGGCCTACGTGTTCATTCACTAACTCAAAAGATGCC
Source organism: Neomonachus schauinslandi (assembly GCF_002201575.2). Lineage (NCBI taxonomy): Eukaryota > Metazoa > Chordata > Mammalia > Carnivora > Phocidae > Neomonachus > Neomonachus schauinslandi. Next base: position 42,343,326 of record NC_058408.1, on the reverse strand, counting down.
CACTGAGTGCTTAGCTGTCAGAGCTGGATACATAGGGGTCCCCACTGAGAGGACAGATCCCTCAATCACATGCTTTAAAATGAAGAACCAGATTGGCAATGTGGATGCAGTGGAAGGAGCGTGTGTCTGGGATGAGCTAGGAGGGAAGTGTGACTTATTTACAAAAAGCCATTGGTCAACATGAGGGGTTCACCACTGCCTTCCATGGAATTCACCTGACACCATCCTGATCTCATTACCTCTGCCCTTCCTGCTTCCTACCCCATGAAAGGGCATCGGAAGGTGCTGTCGTCAGAAATGGCAAGTCAGGACGCACGCCAGGTTCCAGGATGCTCCTCCTGAGGCCCCTCCCAGGATCTCTGCTATAGCCTCTTCCTGCTGTCCCAAGTTCAGGCCTCACTTTGGTAAACTGCAAGAAATGCCTCAGCAAGTATCCTCTTCCCTGGGCTGGGACTTGCCATCTGGGGCCACAAGGGTGTTGTTTTTCTCCTGTGGTTGCCCTCCTGATTCCCTGGGTGACTCATGGGAGACAGCAGGCCAGCCCGGAGCAGAGGAGGAGGGCTATGGGGCTCAAAGCCAGGGCTGCCCTGGGTGGTCAGACCTTATGAGATGCCACAAGGGAGGAGCCTGTTCCCACATGGACATAACTTGTTTGCTTTTCAGACTCAGCAATATGGCTTGATAATACAGTGAGGCCCTCGAGGAGGAAGAATGGAAAGGTAGGGAGATACACATTTTTTGGCCAGAGTGCCATCAGATAGTAGAGAGCACATTCTCCTAGGAGAACGAACACAAGGCACACTCTATCCTTTGGTGCCCTTTTCCCCGCCAACATGGGTGAATATCCCAGACAAGCCATGGTGAGTGGAGGGCTGCTATGTCACTAACTAGCAGCTCTCCCTCCTGTCCGTGCCATCCACACCCAATCTCAGGGCCAAGGGAGTGGCTGAGAGGGGACTCCCTGATGGGACCTTTCCTTGTCTTAGGCAAACTTGGAAGGAAGCATGCTAAGTGTGGGTAATGCGTCCAGGGTGGAGCCGAGAAGGCAGAGAACAAGGTTTTGACCCACACTGTGGGCACCTCTGCTTTCTCCATCTCACCTGTTGTCTCCTCCAAACACCTTGTCCCTCAGTAGGCCAACACCCTACTTTTTCAGTTAAGAGGAGAAGCTGGTCATAGCCCAAAGTCTGGCAACATTTACCTTAGGGGGTAGAGGAGGAGAAGGTAGGGAGGTTCACGCGAGTGCAGGAGTCCTCAGGCTCCAGGCCAGAAGGTGCCCCTCTGAGGTGCTGGGAAGACACGGATTCCACCTCTCGGGCCATTCCCTCTTTGATTTTAGGATGGGACTTTGCTGGACTGGTCAGGCATTGACCACATCATAACTCTGCCTCAAGCCCAGGGACTGAGTTTGGGGGTGCCATACCTACTCTGATGGCATTGCTGCCTCTAGCCCTCTCTCTGGCCTTGTGCTTGATGCTCCCTTCTTGGGGTGAACTGGGTCTAGGGGAGAAGCCAAGGCCTTGCTGTCCATGTACTCACTCCCTGGTTGATCCACACACTCCAGAAGGTTCTACTGGGGACAGACAAACAGATCAACACAATTGACTGCTGATCATGATTGGCCTGCTCCACCCATGAGCCACTTTTATCCGACTCAGAATCTCTCAGCACTGACTTTACTTAAGAAGAAAGCTCTGAGAACATGCTGGTGACTTTCCACCTGATCGTCTAAACCAGGCTTCAGGGCCCAGATCGTCTTCTACTCCATGACAAAGCCCTCCCGTCAACTGCAACTTGCCACCATCTCCTCCTTTCACCTTCTGGATTCACAATATTTAACAACCACACCTCTCGTGTGTCTTCCTTCGCCACTTCCTGTGTGCCTCCTCTTGTCACGCCCACACAAGACCTTGCACTAGGGGCTAGGGGGCAGGTATAACATGGTGGCCCCATCCCTCACAGTTGCTTCCGATGCAGTCGAGAAGACATACATAGATAGAAACAACCATCTCACATGGGTCCATGACAGAGATTCAGAGCAAATGCTATGGGCCTCACAGGTGGCATCTGAAGAGTGACTTTTTAAAACACAGAGGATTTGGATGGCAGCGGTCAGTCTAGAAAAAGACTTCGGGGTAGAAGACCAAGATGGACAAAGGCCTGAAGACAGGGAAAGGTGGCTGGATATGTGGGGAACCACCAGGATGGGACCCAACCAGGCCCTTCAAGTTGGCTCAGTCAGAGCCTGGGCTCCACTCTTCCAGGCTTTACCCACTTTGGCAGCTTTCTGCCCAAGGCCATTGGTGGGCGGTGACTCAGAGAGGCTGCAGGAAGAAGTAGAAACAACCATGTGGTCACCTACTGTTAAAACCCCAAGTCAGCCACCCTGGCCCAGATTTTCCATGTGTGGGCAGCCCTGCTAACCCATGTCCCCGATCAACACCAGGATGCTCTTCACGGGCCTCAGGTTCAGGAGGTACTACTGAAAATACGGCCTGCCTGAGAGGTGATAGAATTGGCCACTAAGCACCCCTCGGCTGTCTTGTTTGCTTCTGCAGGCTGGTCAACCAGCCCTGCAGTTGGTTTAAAGCTCGGAGGGCTGTGGGGGTGGGCTGTGTCGGGGCTGCAGATCTGCCAAGGCTGAGGAAGAACAAGGAGAGAGGAGAGCGCCCCTGGGGAGCCTAGAGGCTGTGCCTGGCCGCCACCTCCTGCTGGACCCTGTAGGCACCCTGCTCAGCCCTCCCAGTTGATGTTCTGTCCTGGGGCAGAGGCGTGGGCAGTGGGCCCAGAGGTACTGGGTTTTCCTAATGGATTAGGTCAACTTCGATGACTGAAAGGCTAGCCATGGTGTCTAATCACACAAATGAGAATTTGGCCTGCCTCCATCAAAACCACATGGGAATTCCCAGTTTACTATCCAGGAGATTCTGATTCAGTGGTCCCAGTGAAGCCTGTGAGTCATTCATTCATTCATTCATTCATTCATTTTCATTTAACAAGCACGCAAGACCCCTAGAAGAAGGCTTAGAGTTATAAAAAATTAGATCCACAAATGGTTACAGATCTCTTGTGCGTAGAGCAGTTGGCATCCTGGCCTCCTCTGTGCCTCAAGTCACTCTGAGATTGGCCTCCTGTGGAGTGCCTCCCAGAGCAAGAACGAACCTTTTGCTTATTCTGCGGGAAGGCCGTCCCTCATTCAAGGGGCAATGCTGCCACCTGCTGGTCAGTTCTAGAAACATCTCCCATCCTCTGGATGCCTGGTGTAAGCAGAGGGGAGAAGCCAAGTAGCCTGGCCTTCCCTCTTGTTCTGCCTCTGAATGGCCTACTCTGAGAACTACAGTATCCCCCAATCTTGCACCTCTTCTGTCGTTTCTCATTTAAGCCCATCTTCCCTGGGCAGCCACTAGTCAAAGGCAGATCCTATTAATCTGGTATCTTGCCCCCAATTCCGTTCAGATTAGCACACACTTGATATGAGCCAGGTGTGGGCTGGCCACACAGAGGAAATGAATGCAGGGCCTTTTGCAGACGGGGTGATTCATGAAGACGGATACTCCCTCTCCGACGTGATGTCTGAGCTGAGTCCTCAAGGGTAAGCGGGAGTCAGCCTGGTGAAAAATGAAAAAGGAGATTCCAGGCAAAAACACCAGCAAGATAGGATAGTGTGGCTATTTGGATATAGAAACGTTATTTTATTTTTAATACACCTCTTTGATGCCCCAAAGTGATGGAAATGAAAACATTTCCCCTCAATTTCCAGGCAGGTTTTGAGATGAAGAGAAAGGGAGACAGGTTTTCTCAGTTGCTAAAATTAGATTCTGGGTTTTAGAGGTCTCTAGGTTTGTTGGGACAGAGTACAGGGATCAGGTCTAGGTTGGAGGGACTCAGCTACGTGAGCGGGGAAGGCAGGAGGCAGAGCAGCCTTCTCCCCACTAGAGAGTTCTCCTGGCCAGTGTGGAGAGAGGGCTCCACGTCACCATCCCCAACCTGGTCCTGCAGCGCCCCCACAGAAGTATCCAGGCCCGGAGGGAAATGGCTGCATCATGCCCTGACCCACTGCATTTCCAGCATCACAAAGAATTTCCAGGTTCTGAGAAGGGCGGAGAAGCATCCCTGAGCCAGCAGACCTACGAGCCCCCACTGGTTCCATGGTAACTGCCATTAATAAATGCCCGACACCAGACCCCTCAGCCCTATGAGAAACACAAGTTCAGACCGCAGTGAGAAAACACAGGAACTCCATGTTCTTGCACACCCGGGGTCCAGCAGGTGCGTACTGGTCATAGGTACAAAGAAGGTCAGGATGTGGCACTGGAATAAAATGGAGAAGGCGTACCTATTATAGCTGGTTAATAAACTGTCTGGGTGGTGGGTGGGAGGCCAATGGTCCAGGACATTCTGTAGCTCTGGCAGTTCTAGGATCCTAGCCAAATGTTTCCCCCCAGATGGCACCAGGCCTCATTTTGTGCTCCAGAAGGTTGTGGTCCTCTGGCCCCCGAATGCCACCTCTGTGCTCATTCTGGGGCCAAACACAATGGAGGCCAAATTTGACCATGTTCTGCTCCTGCTCGTCATCCTTCAGTGAAAGAAGTATATATCTTCTAAAGTATATACTTCTCAGGGGTCCCCCATTCCCCCCAGGATAGAGCCCAAACTCCTTACATGTCCCACAGACCCTGCTTGTCCCTTGGGCCTCCATTTAGCCTTTTTCTGAATCCCCACTTCCACCACCACAGCTGAGTTAGTTTCTCTTGTGTGCTCCCACATCTGGGTGTGCCCTATCCTGGCCCTGAGCACACTCTCTACCTGCCCACTTCTCCATCTGTCTCACCACGCTTTGGACTCCTTGAGGACAGAAACTGTGTGTGGATCACAATGGCTTCTATGATACCAGCACAGCACCCTGATTTTAAAGAGGGTATTCAGCAAGGTTTCTTAGAGGAAATGCTCTCAACAGGAGACCTAAAAGTTTGGAGTGTAATTTCAAGAAGAGAAAGCATGGCAGCAAATGCAAAGGCCCTGGGGTTGGAAAGAATGTGGCAGGTCTAAGAAACATGCTAAGGACGCTGTGGCTGGGATGTAGAGAGGGAGTGGGCAGGTGGCATGGAATTTGGTCTCCTAGGTTCTAAGAGTTGTGGGAAGTCACTGAAATGTGTTAAGCTGGATAGAAATATTATCCTATATCCACCACATCCTCTTTCCTTTTTGCTCTCACTGAACACAGGTTCTCTTCCAAGAATAGTTCCCTCAGCCTTCTCCAGTGGTGCTTATTTTTCTCGGCCACATCCCTCCTACCACTGGGTGGGGCAGGCGTGTTCCTCTTTCCTTCTTGCTGTTTCAAGCCATTCTTCCTTAAAACTTCCCAGGTTTGAAGATCAAGTCATCAGCCTGCAGCGTCCACCACCCCTCATTGGTCCAGTCTCCCACAAACCCCGGATGACTACCCTTCATTCCTTCTATGGCTCTTAGCACCTGGCTCGCTGTCACTCCCACCAACACCATCTGTCATCACTCTTGGGACCACCCCTCCAGGTAGCTGGCTTCTCAGTTCCCTGGGCGCCTCTCCCCCAGCGATTTTGTCCCCACCCTATCTCAAATACTCAAGTGCCTGACATGGATAATAACTCTATCCTTTCCAGAATCTCAATTCGGTGCATCTCCCTCTCTGACCAACACCTCCCAACTTCCCAGCTCAGGGCTCCTGAAATTCCATCACCCGCAATCCTTCTCAAAGTGAATGGCTGCCTCAATCACCTTTAACTCACGCCCCACTCCCCTCGAGTCCTCTCCTCCACCCTCCTTGGTTCATATTCCATGGTTTATCACTTTAATCACTTCTTTTTTCATACGCCCTCTTCTCCAATACCCCTCTTTTGCTTTACTGTTATGTTTGGCACAACTCCATGTCTGAGCCCACTCCATGCCTGTGCCCACACAGCGGACCACAGCAGCAGGAAAGAACACACTCTTCCTGACTCGTGACCGCTAACCTCTGGTGGGCCTATTATAGCTGCCTGGCAATCACAGACCCATGCACTCTCTGCAGGCCCCCACACCTCCTGCCCCACCTGCCATCTCCACCAAGACCTTGCTTCCTATTGCATCGAGAAAAAGCAGCCCTAGAAAGAGCACTTCCTCAAGCTCCCACCTCTGCAGCCTCCCACACACCTGTGTCTGTGTCCTTGTCCTCTAACTTTCCCCTGCTCCTGGGGATGAGCTGCCTGTGCAGAGGCCAACCCTCGCTCATGCACTGGATCTCCTCTCCTCTCACTTTCTCAAGGACATCACCCCAGCAACGCCCTCCACTCCTGCCTCGTCAATGTTTCCTTCTCTCCGGGGTCACTCCCAAACTAACTCTTCCCATTCTCAGCTCTCTTACAGTGAAACTCCTTGAACTGTCGATACTTATTGGCTACAATTCCTCTCTCCTCTGAAATCCTCTGCAATCAACTGTTGAGACCCATGTGGCTAAATCAAATGGTAAACTCATAGTCTTCATTTAAAGTGAGCTCTCGGCAGCATTTGACATAATGGGTCACTTCCTTCTCCTTGAACCATTTCTTCAGAACATCACATCCTTCTGGTTTCTCTTCAAGTCCCTGTGTTCTCTGCTTTTCATTTCCTCCGCTGGGTGCTCTCATCTCCCCACTTCGCAGACTCAGTCCTTGGATCTCTTCCCTTCACTGTGTACTATACCCTCTTGGTGACTCATATAATCACGTGGCTTTAAATGCAACCCATACATTGATGACTCTTTAAATTTTATGTTCTACCAAGATCTCTCTCTTGAAATCAGATGCCTATATCCAATCCAGTACCGGTATCAATGATCTCTTATCTATCAATCATCAATTATCTCTAGGCATTGTCCAAGCCTAAACTCCTTGATCTTTTCTCCTAAAATTTATTCCTGTGTCTTCTCCATCTCAGTTAAGGGCAACACCACTCTTCCAGTTGGTTGGGCCCTGAATCTTAGGGTTGTCCTTGACGCCTCTCTTTCTCTTGCTTCCACATCCCATTGATAACCAAATCATGTTAATTCTAACTTCAAGGCCGATCTGGAATTTGACCATTTCTCACCATTTGTGGCCACTCTAGTCCCAACCACCAGATTACTGCAAAGCCTCCTAACTCTTCTTCCCTAGTCTGCTGTTGTTCCCATCAGCTTTCTTAAAAGAGCAGTCAGACCGCTCTGGTTAACGCATTACTCACAACAAAAGCCAAACTGCATAAAATGACGTGCAAGACCTTACACAATCTGTCCACGACCTCATCTCCTTCTTCTCTCCCCCTGGCTCACTCTATCATCCACCCAGGCCTCCTTTCCCCCCACATGCCAGGCACGTCCCCACCTCAGAGGCTTTGCTCTGGTTCTTCCCTCTCCCGCCTTGTCCCAGACATCTGTACATCTTGCTGTCTTGCCCCCTTTCTGGATTTTGCACAAAAGTGATCTCCTTAATGAGAGCTAGCTCAGCCATGCAATTCAAATTGCAATCCCCACCCCCTCCCTTCCAAGCCCCTTGCCACTGTTCAATGTTTCCCATAAGGCTTATCAACATCTAACAGACCCTATAATTTGCTTATTTATTAAGTTTATTTTTGAGGTTGGGGGTTTAAGGTGAAAAAGAAAAATTTATTTCTCTCCCATGCTGCGTGTGGTTCTGCCCAGAGGCTCTACTCACCACAGCCACTCAGGGATCCGCGTTACTGGATGATGGAGCTCCCACCATCTCGAATGTTGCTGGTTGCCAAGTGAGAGGGAGGAGGGAGCTTTGAGTCTTGGTGAGAAAAATGCACGCCTTGTCCGAAAGACACCCACACCTCATTGGCCAGAAGTAATCACGTGGTCCTGACTAACCACAAGGGGCCAGGGAATAAAATCCTACCATATGCTACCAAGGGGGAAACTGGAAATATTTGATGGACAACATCACATGATTACAAATTAGTCGATATTTATTAAACGAACAAATGAATCACTTTGAGGGAATGAGTTAGAAGCTTTTGCCTTTGATGAAGGCTTATATGTTAGAAATTGAGGAAAGGGAAAGGAATCTGATACAGGAGTCAGTGACTAATGAGATGTGTAGAGTGTGGGGAAGTTGGGCTTGACTCCTAGATTTTCAGTCTGGGTGAGTGGAGGAAGGGTAATAGTGATTAAAAAAAAAAAAAAGGTAGAGGAGGTAGACATGCAGACGTGTTCCCTTGTGTGTGCTAGGTCGGGTGTAGACGAGACACCTGCATCCTGACCTCACTTGTTGTTAGATAAGATACAGTATTTTGGCATCAGGCCCTTTGCTCAGGATACTGTTTCTCCTTTGTGGTCAGACACTGGGGACCTGGCTAGGAATCCTATGTGCTCCCTGCTCTGAAGGCACTTGCAACCTGTTACGGGGCAGAGACCTGCAAAGGGAACGTCAACAAATATGGAGAGCAAGGAGGGATTTTAGGGAGATGCGAGGCACTTTGCATGTGTCACCTCACAATATCCCATCAGTGAAATATTCTTATAGAGTTTACCATTAAAGATACCTGTCCAGGACCATGCCCCTCCCAGAGCTTCCTGCACCTGGCAACCAAGTGAGGAGGAGGTAGAAAGATGGCTTCTGGACATGGAGCTTTATTCGTGTGCTCATTTTTAACTACAAATTCAATTTCTTTAATAGATACAGGGCTATTCACATTATCTATTTCTTCTTGACTAAACTTTGATAGTGGGTTTCAAGGAATTTTTCTATTCTAACCTGACAAATTTATTGGGATAAAGCTGTTTCTAATATTCCCTTATTATCCTTTTAATATCTGTAGAGATGCCATAGCTCCCATTCCTGATATTAGTAGTTGTTTTCTCTCTCTCTCTCTCTCTTTTTTTTTTCCTGATCGGTCTGACTAGAGGATTATCAATTTTATTGATCTTCTCAAAGAGCCAGCTTTTGGTTTCACTAGTTTTTTTCCTATTGTATTTATTTTCTCTCTTATTTATTTCTGCTCTGATCTTTATCATTCTCTTTATTCTACTTTGGATTTACTTTTATCTTTTTCTAGTTTCTTGAGGGGGAAACGGAGGTCATCATTTGAGACCTTTCTTCTTTTATAATATAGACCTTTCATGCTAGTATGAGTTTCTTGCGGCTTGACTTTGTTTCTGTTTTGCTCACTGAAAAAAACTCTAAAGCCAAAAACAGGCATTGGCACATAGTAGGTACTAAATATTTGTCAGATTAATGAATTAATGCCCCCTGTCTACCCAAAACCTTTTGAAGAGTTCTAATTTTTATTCCAAAGGAAGCCAGGTCCTTCCACAATCCTTAAGGCCCTACACAACCCACCCCTTCCTACTTCTCTGGCCATTCCTTCTGTCCCACCCTCAGCTACACCAGCTTCTCTGCTTCCCCTCAGCCAAGCCTGGCAGTATATGAGACCAGTATCTGGTCTTTGCATGTACTGTTCTCTCGCCTGGAATGCTCACCACTGCCCTGTTTCTCCAGGTGAAGAATGATATATACCTTTGTGCAGAGAATTTCTGCCATCCTCCTCCTCCCTTCCCTTCTGGCTCCTCCTGGATGGAGAAACTTGGCTGAAGACCTGAATCAGGACACTCTGGGTTCTCTTCTCCACAGCAGCCCTGTCTGGGATCATCATGCCTCTGCTGTGACCCCCCCACTAGCCCCATCACCTTGGGGTGCCCTGTCAAAATCAGGTCTGTTTCTGCAAAGCCGAGGACTGGAGTCCAGGGAGACATTTTCTCCTCATGGGGCACAGCCGTTGGCAGACTGTTGATATTTTTTATTCTGAATACAAGATTTTAACTTTATTCATTTTACCTAAGGACACCATTTGCCTCATTGTTTTCAAATGTAATGACATGAAACTGTGCGAAAGTTGTCTTTATGTTTTGTAATCCTTACAATTTTGTTTGTATGTCTCTATCTCCATCCTCCACCCACACCCTCTGGCTCAATTTGCCAGAGATTTTCAGGGTCTTTCCGCTGCTGGGGGCGGGGGCAAGATCACTCCTCAGTTTGGCCAGGAGAATCCATGCGGTCGGGGTAATGTTGCATTCCAAGGACCCTAAACCGAATTTCTTTCCAGAGTCGCGGCTTCACACCCAGGGCCAGAGCATTAAGAAGAGAGGTTCTGTCCAGCTATGCTCAGTGCAGCAGTTGAAAAAGCAAAGGGGAGGTATGTTTTCATGGAAACCTCAAACGCCTCTCCTGTGAATTACCTCTGTGTTCAGGCAGCCGAGCTAGACAGCTGCGAGGAAAAGCATGTGTGTTTGGTGGGGGCCTTGGAAAGAAAAGGCCCCTTGTACCGTGGCCAGCGACTGTAGGTGGTGTGGCCTAGGAGGACAGGGGAGCTCGGAGCTCCGCAGCAGCTGCGGCAGAAGCCGCAATCCCACCGGCAATGTGCAAGCGAGCCAGAGGCGGAGCCAGAGAGCCGGGAGGCTCATCCCTGGGCAGAGGCGCGGAGTGAGGGCTGAGCCCCCCGGGAAAGCGGGCCAGGAGGAATACGCTGTGAAATTCCTGACGGTAGTGAGGCCCCTTCCGTCCCCTTCTTTTCTTGGTAAACTCAAACTCATCCTTCAAAGCCCAACTCAAAAGGCATTTCTTTTGGAAAGACGTCCCCAAGGCCCAGGCAAAGGCAATCCCGCCTCCTCCTTGCAAACCCACAGCATCACCAGTAGCATCCGGCTCAAGGGGGGATCTGTCTGGTGGCTCTGAGCGCTCCAGCACGCCGCCAAGCCCCGTGAAACCCCGCAGGGCAGGACCTGGCCAGAGCGGTGCTTGTCGGTGTAGCTGGGACTCATGCCTCAGGATGGTGCCTGGGCTTGTCGCAATGCAGACTCCAGGATCCTCCTGGATCTGAACCATCTCTGGGAGTGTGGCCCTGGAATCATCATATTTAGCCAGCTCCCCCCCCCCCCCGTTATTTTTATGCACAGCCAGACTGGTACAAAGTACAGTGTTTTTCAAATGTTTCTGACCAAGAATCGAAGCAAACCAGAGTAAGAAACATAGTTTTCATTGCAACCCTGCACATATATACGTATATAAAACTAAAATTAAAACAAACAAACAAACCTTGAAACAACTTTTTCTTACTCTGTGTGAGATATTCTGATAGGTTCTACTCTATTCTATTCTGTCCTACTCTATTCTATTCAAACAAGAAGGTTGGTTGTGACTCACTGTCCTATTCACAGGTTTTTGTCCCGCAGTTTGAAAACAGACAAGTGATGCTCCACCAGTGTTTGATGAATGAATAAATGAAAGACGGAACAACTAAGTGAATGCTTGTATCTCAGCAACTGCAAAACAGAGGGGCTGCGTTCGATCATTTCTAAGATCTTTTCATTCAAAATTCTGAGACCTGATGACTTCTTGTCCATTTCCAACAGCTTCATCATGCCCCAGGGCTGGGGATCTGTAGTCAAAAGGATTCCCACTGATACACAAACGTTCTATTTCAGTTTGTTAATTAACTAAAGACACGCAGTGTTTTCGCTGCTAGCCTCCCCAGACTGGCTGTCTCAGAGCCTCGAAGGACCAGTAAGGACAGGAGGCAAACTTAAAGCATAGGAGATTCCTAGAAGTCCTGTCTGTGGTGTTCTTTCTTTGTCTTCCACATGGTCCCAAGGTTGAGGTGGAGGGTGGGAGTCCCTGTGACCTGGAAGGGTATGTTATCCCCAGGGCAAAGAAAATGTGTTACTATGTCAAGAGAGAGTGAGTGTTTGAGTGTTTGGTCTGTGGTACCCAGAGGGCTCCAGGACCCTCAGAGATCCCCATCCTGCTGCTAGGATCTCGTCCTCCTACAGCATGGGCTTGGGGCTTGTGTGCTCATCTGGGAAGGCCACCACAGCACAATGTGGGCCTCCAAGAACTAGGAGGGGGCTGGCGTTCTTGGAGAGTCACCGAAGAGGTTCTGCTTCTTACAGCTCATCCATAGGGTAAGGCCTCAGGAGAGCCGGAGGAGAGAGTTCTGGTGGAGACCAGAGGTGGGGTTCTCCACAGCTTTCCAATGTCTAGACTATAGCAGAGGCTAGTTCCCCCCTCCCCAAATTATGTTATGATTATCTAATATGGGTTGAGTGCTTACAGTCTGCTAGGCACATCATCTCATTTAATCCCCCAAACTCCGTAAGGTCGATAACTGTTATTAACCTTAATTTACAGTTCAAGAGACGAGACAAAGAAATGTTAAGTAACTTGCCCACAGTCATGCAGCAGGTGGCAGAAGCAAGATGAACTAACCCACGCAGCCTGACTCCAAAGCCTGCATGCTCCATCACTACGCTGTGCATCCTTCACCAGGGGCAAGTGGTGTTGTCAGCCAAGGGTGGTGGTGTCCGCCTGATGCTGTTGGGCAGGAAGTGTGGGAACTACTGGCATTTGGAGTCATGACCGTGTCTTGTCATCCTGTCTGGAGCATGAACCTCCCACCCCTGTCATTGATTACATGTATTGAGTATATCACAGGCTTATGAAGAGCTCAGGCTTATGACATCCCTGTGCTGGGGATATCGTAGTCCTGCAAGACACCTGCTTGACCAGCCTCTCAGTGGGAATGTTTGGGATAAGGAGACTAGCCAGAAAAATGGTGGCTTTCTGGTGGCAGGTGATTAAGGAAAATCAATCTGGAGGAACAGGGATGGGATAAAGACACCATCAAAGTTCCACGGGTTCTAGGATAAAAAAATAATAATACAATTTGTTGAAAAACCACCATATGGCTGACACTGGACTAAATTCTTTAAAAATACTGTTTCAGGGTATTTTCACAACAAGCCTGTCAATGATGGTATTCTTATTCTCATTCCACAGACAGCCTGAGACTCAGAGAAGTTAAGGAAATTCATTAAGGTCATCCAACAAATAGAGCTGGGATTTAAAGTCAAATGTGTCTAACCTAAGATCACGTACCAAGTTCCTAACCCACCTATAGTTCTGCTTGTCACTCATATACCCTTGCTCAACAGTTTGATGGCTGGGGGAAAAACAACAATATTTAAAGTCTCCATTGTGGGGGCGCCTGGGTGGCTCAGTCGTTTGGGCATTCGACTCTTGGTTTCGGCTCAGGTCATGATCTCATGGGTCATGGAATCAAGCCCCATATCAGGCTCCATGCTCAGCACAGAGTCTGCTTGAGATTCTCTCTCTCCCTCTCCCTCTGCTTCTCCCCACCCCGCTCTCTCTCTCTCTCTCAAATAAAGAAATAAATAAATACCTTTAAATAAATAACTAAAGTCTCCATTGTGCTGCAAGAAAGCGGGTTGGCGACAGCTGGCTGCAGAGCATGAGGAGGCCTGCAGGGGTGTGGGTCCAAGCTTCAGAGTCTCATGTACAGAACTTGGGAATTATCTCAGGTCCTCTCAGAATCACTATCTGACCCAATGTCCAGACGCAGCCATCGTTCACCACCTCAGCAAGGTGGAGGGTCCCAGGGTGGAGGGTCAGACCTCGTTTCCACCCATATCACTCAGTTCCCCCCAGCCAGCCATGCAGTTCACAGGCACCACTGGGCCCCTACATGGTGCCTAGTGGAGGCCAAGTGCCTTCTCCTCTCCTCACTGCCTTGCGTTCCTCTCTCCATCTCTGCTTTGTTCCCTTCCCAGACAAGCAAGCAGGAGGACCCTTATTTTTACTACTGCCAGTCAGGGCAGCTCCAGGAAAATGCCAGATTTTGAAGGCAGATTTGCAAATAATAACAAATAAATAAAAACAATGTCCCTTGTTTCTGCACCTAAGGGATTGAGCAGAATGATATAAATTCCAAATGTTCTTTGAAAGGTGTGTTTGGGGGGGGGAAGATGTGGTCCTAGGGGAAAGTCCTTTAATTCCAATGCCTGGTGGTCCTTCCAGTGACTGTTGGGAAGGCTGGATGAGATAGTGAATGTGCTTGTGCTGTCAGAAGTAGGAGGCACCCAGGAAACAAGAGAGGTCTGAGCAGCAGGTTGACCAGCAATCTGAGCAAGACCCAGAATGCAGTTCTGAGACCGGATCAGCCTCCTGGGTGCAACTCAGCAGGACAGTGAAATCTCATATACAGAAAAGGTGCACGACATCTCAAAGTGGGATTTTTAGGATGGCTCAGGGGACATCTCAGGGTAGGTGACTCAGGAAGACATTATTTCTCTGTGTAGGCAGCATCCAGGCCACTCTTTACCCCATTCATTGCTAGGTGGTCTAGCCGGTGCCAGGAAGATGGTAACACCAGTGTGCCTTGAAAACCAAGGAGGAGACAAAGTGGGCAAGTTAACATGGAAGTCCCATGGCATATGGTAATTCACTCGTTGTTACAGAATCTAGAAGTAAAGCATGATGAGAAACAGGCTGTCCACGCTGGACACCGATAGGTAGGCATTCGATGGAACCATTATCTCCTTGGGCAGCTATTTTGAGGGAAGAGGTCTTCTGAGGGAGTGACTGCAGTGACCGCACATACCCACGTCACACAGCCTTGGGGTGGAGGAAGTAAGAGTCTTCAGGAGGAAACAAGGGTGCAGCCGGGCAAAGGGCAAACGCACAGGCTCTGAAGGGACAATGTGTGGGCCACTTGTGCGGTAGTGGTTAAGAATGTGACCCTGGGGCGCCTGGGTGGCTCAGTTGGTTAAGCGACTGCCTTCGGCTCAGGTCATGATCCTGGAGTCCCGGGATCGAGTCCCACATCGGGCTCCCTGCTCAGCAGGGAGTCTGCTTCTCCCTCTGACCTTCCTCCTTCTCATGCTCTCTGTCTCTCATTCTCTCTCTCTCAAATAAATAAATAAAATCTTAAAAAAAAAAAAAAGAATGTGACCCTGGTAGCTCAGAATCGAATCACAGCTCCGCTATGTAGAGAACGTACAAAGCTGTCTGTGCCTCAGTATCCTCAGTCTGCAAAAGGGAGCCACTCCCTCAGAATATGGTGAGGACTAATGGAGACACCACATGCGGTGTGTTAGCATGGCATTCACATGAGGAAAAACTCGGTGAATGTACATCGTCCATAGCAGTGAAGCTGGGAGTGGGGAGGGACACACACAGGCTGACCCCAGCCCCAGCTCTCACCTCCACCGGCCCTTCCCGAGGAACGTAGCTTCTTCCTTGCCAAAGGGTGTCTGAAGCCCAGGCCTGAACAATATGGTCACTTGGGAAATTTTGAGCAACAGTGCTGGGATGTGGGTTGGTGGCAACACCATCTGATAAGTTGCTATGGGAGATATTTTATTTTAAGGGCCTATTTTACCCTCCTCCACCACCCCCACTAACACCAATGGTTCTCAACCTTTTTTGGATCATGGCCCTTTCAGAAATGTGTGATTGCTAGTTATCTTCTTGCCCGAACAGTACATATCCACATATCTGTAGCATTCTGCACTTTACTTCAGGGGTTCTATGGACATGAGGATTTGGCTTTCAGTTCTAGACTTTCAGACTGTTCTAGACTTCCAGACTCAAAGACCTAGAGGCATCTCTGCTGTCTGCCTCCTGCCTCCAAAGCCACGGCTATAAAACTCCAAGGCACAGATAGGCCTGCATTTCTGGATCATACTCTGAAAACTGCTGTTCAGAAAAATGTGTTAGGTGTCAGGACCTGCTGTCAGAGTTGAAGCCCTGACAAGGCCATGGGGATATAAAAGGAGCGCCATGAGCCATGTCTTCCCTGGAAACACCAACAGCATTAGTCATAACAATGAGGGCAGCTGACTTTTCTGGGCATAACTACGTGTCAGACACTGAGCTAAGCTCCTTACATGCATTCTCATCTTTGATCTTGCAGGACCCCCATGATGGGGATGCCATCGTTTGGTGCCATCAAATGGGGATTCTCATTTTACAGATGAGGAGCTAAGGCACAGAGTGGTTAGGTAACTCACTCAAAGTCACACAGCTAGTGAGTGGTAAGATTCAAGGCCAGTCCCAGAACCCTGCTGTCAACTGGTGTACTTTTTGCCACCCAGGGATATCACAAGTACCATAGTCCCATCTCCTATTTTAAGCCCCGAGCTTTCACCTTAATAAAGACTTGAGTGGGTATAACATTAGACTTGAGTGGGTATAAGTTCCGGACACAGTGAGTCTCATATCCTGGGCCAATCTTTTTCTTCAAAATGAACCTGCATGGGAACCGATGCTGAAAGATGAAGACAGGTCCCAGACAGGCCTAGCATCCATATGAATAAGGAGATAAAACAATCTCCCCACAGCCCACCCCCCATGAAATTGCTATGGGAATCTTTGAGCCAAAGAGTACTTCAGAAAATTCTGGGAACATCCCTGCTCAAACCCCAGCTCTACAAAAGGTGGGCACCAGAAAGGGGGAGGTAGGAATATAGTTTACCCTGTCCTGCCTGCCAGGGAGGGAAAAAGCATGCTTCCCTAGGAAGCTCGCATGTGACAGTGGCCTACGGACATATGGGGCAGGACTGAAGGAGGGACTGCTTGCTCTGCTGGGAAGAAGCAATGAGAGTGAGCAGGAGGGAAGGGCCACCTGCAGGAGGACTGAGCAACCTTTCTGAGGGAGGAGGGGGGTGGGAGGGAGGCTCTGGCAGGAGGGGAGGGCGGGAGCAGAGGGAAGGCAGGATCGTTCAGGCAGTGAGAGAGGGCAGCCCCGCTCTATTTCCCAGGCTGCTCTCTGGGATGCAGTCAGGAAGGTCGAGTGTATTACACTGGCCCCACCTCCTGAAGCTCTCTCTGCAGCTGCTGGACTGGACACAAAAGCGTGAGGGACAGAGACACCACCTCTGCTGATTTGTACCAAACTCGGGTTCCAGGGGCTGAGAGGCCACGTGTGACAGAAGCCGGGGTGGGGGACCGGCGCAGCTGTCTGCATTCCCCAGGTAAGCCTCTATTTGTGTCAGAGCCAAAGGTAGAGAGCAAGGCCTAAAGGCAGAGGAGAAGGTGGGAGGGGGCTGCCCTGGGATGGACCTAGAACAATCTGTGGAAGGAAAGCAGGAAGAGGGGCAGGGGCTGGAGCTGGAACAAGCCCTCAGGCCAGGATTCTGCAAGGTGTCCCTGTACGAGGTGAGTAAGCTGGAGGCTGCGTGTGGGCCACTCCTGGCTGGTAAGGGTGGTGGAAGTTCCAGGAAAGGGCTGTGCTCTGACAGCGTCTGGGGGTCAGTGTATCTGGAGAGCAGAAGCTCCAGCCACACCATGGCACAGGGCTCTTCCAGACCAGGACTACTGGTGTAGACTCGGTCAGAAGATCCTACCCTGAGCCCCTGCCTTCCCCTTGGTCTTGTCGGGGGTCAAGAAAGAACCTCTGGCAGCTCCAGGCGGAAGAAAGCAGGATATACTCTCTAGAGCTGTGGCTTCAGACAGGGGAGGGATTTCCCATCTGAAAAGACAATCTTCTGTCAGGCTTCTGCGAAGCTGTGAGCTGGCAGAGTGCGGCGTGCTGCCCAGAGGAGGCTCACCGGCGGCCCAGAGGAGGGGGAATGAGACATGTATGTAAAGTTGGGTCCGTGTGCTGGAGGGGGGTGGGGGTCGGCGAAGTGAGTGGTCTGCAGGCAGTTCCGTCTGAACATGCGCAGAGTGTTGTCCCAGAGAAAGAAAGAAGCCCAAGGAATCCAGCATCCCTTTGCTGTCCGTGCTGGTGGACCACAGTCCCTGATCAGGCATGCTGGCCTGAGGAAACCATGTGAAGCTGGCCAGCACGGTGTCCCTTCTGTTAACCAGACAGACACACACGCACGCAGCCACTCTTCTAAGAACCAGTGTGCTGAAAATACATCAAGCCTGGTCTCCTGCCCAAGGCTATGCCAGCCACACTCTGACCTGTTATGGGGATAGAGAGGGAGGTCAGAGGGAGGGAGTGGTCCCTGGGCTTGAGGCCACAAAGGGACTTAAGACACTGGACCCCAGCCACTGTGGCATTATGCCCTCCTACCATCTGTGGCTTCTGTTCCCACGTACAAAGTGAGGATTCCCCCCCATTGCTCCCCTCCTACACACACATACACACACACACACAATAACTGGGTTTATGATCAGGCAAGAGCTGGGGGCAGGGCAGTTTGGTGAAGTGGGGCCAGGATATGGCTTTATTAAGTGCACCTTGACCACCAAACTGCTTCAACTGTCCATCTGGACACCTCCCAGAAGTCCTGCTGGGGGCCAGAGGAGCTGACAGCAGAGGGGACAACGAACTAGTCACTGAATGCCAGCCGTGTGCAAGAGCTTCACACAGACCATACAGCAGCCGTATTATCTTCCATCTTCCTGATGAAGAAAACAAGGCTGAGACACTTGTTGATGCACAAGCCTATGATTTTGAGGGTTTGGTACACATCTGTTGAATGAATGACTACCCCTTGCTGGCGGGTGATAGAACGCCTCCTGCCCGATGGGGAGCGCATCGGAGCCTCCAAGTCCAGAGATGGCCCCTCTTATTCTGCCGGAGATAGTGGAGGGTGGGCGGAGGAGGAAAGAAGGAGCTTTCTGAAAGTAAACACTCAGTGACTAATACTCCTGACCACCCCAGGCAACAGTCTCCACAGCCAGTGTGTCTTGGCCTCTTTCTCTGCGGAGGGCAATTTGGGTCAAAAAGAGCAGGGAGGAGCCCGGTGGTGAGGCCCCGTGGCCAAGGCTCCTTGGCCCAGAAAACACAAGGGGCTTTGATGCCTGCAGAAGGCAGTGGCTCTCCCCCCAGGATGCTGGGGCTGCTCTGGGGCTGGGCCCAGCCCCAGGGCAGGCCTCCGTCTGGCGGCCACGTCTGGGAGGTAGTACCTACAGCTCTGGGTTTAACATCGGGGCCTCGGAGTGAAAGAGAAGCATCAGGGCTGCTGTCCCTGGGCAGTGTGGCCTAGGGCAGGTAGGAAACCCCATTAGACCTCGCTATCCTGGTCTGCGAAACGGGAAGAATAATAAAATAGTAACAGCATCTCTCTTAAAGGTTGCTAGGAAGAAGAAATGAAATCCTGCTTGTGAGGCGCTCAGCATTTTACCTGGCTCATAATGTCTGCCCAGAAAGTGAAACTACTAGCATTACCCCCTCTGAGAGTCCCAGAAGGTTCCCTCTGGACAAAAGCAAACTCAGCCCTCTGGTCAGAAATTGCCCCTCACCCCCCAGACCTGCAGGAGCCTGCCTCTAACTCCAGTGACTCCCGTAAAACGTATCGCTCACACAAACAGCCCTTATTAGCCAACCCTAGCAGGCTTTCTCGGTGTCTTCAAGCTAAAATAAAATCACGTAGAAAATAAAACTCAATGGCTTCCTTGTCTCATGCCTTGCTGTCAAACCCTAAGTCTATGCTTCTCAAATCAGGGTACATGCACAGCTAGGGACCTGTGGGGTTTGCCAGAAATACTGTGGGATAAATATGGCACACTTGGGGAAAAGTTAAACATTTAAACTGAAGGTAAGTGAAAACACTACCTTCGTAAAAAAAAAAAAAAAAAAGGAAAGAAAGAAAGAAACACACGATAAATGTGTGTATACGTATATATATACATGTGTGTATGATGTACCTAAATTAAAAATATGTAAATATAACATTGTATGCCAACTATAATTCAATAATAAAAAATGTTTCTGAAGAATCCATAAAAACAAAAGATATATATTAAACAAACAAAAAAATACGTTCCTTTGTGCAGGTATCCTGAGCCAAGCAAAGATTCTGTCTAGGAGGAGCAGGAATAGAAGTGCCTGAAAGTCATGACACAGGTTGACCTCCAGGAAAGGTGGGGCAAGGTGTCTCCCCTCTGCAGCTTGAGCGAGGAAGCTCATGACCCCCAGATCCTGAGCATGAGCTTCGAGAGAGAAGATGAAGATGGTGGGGAGGCAGGAGACAAAGGGAGCACTGGGGACCCTGATACCCAGGCCTGTCCAAGAAGCAGCTCCCAAGTGACTGAAGACAGTCCTGACTTGCCATGGCATCATCGGCCCAGCGAGGAAGAGAAATTCTCCAGCTCCTTTAGTGCCGGCGGCGTAGGGAAGGAACCGACGGTGATGCCTGGGATGAAGGCCAGCTGGGGAAGAGATGAGTCCAAGATCACCCAGACCCAGGACTCCCCTGGACCAGGCACAGCTCCGGGGACCGTCCCTGGCGACCTCTCACACAAGTTAGGTCGGACGCAACCGCTTAGGGAATCACTACCTGCCGAAGATGATGGAGACTCCAGGGCAAACCTGGCCGCTGCCTTGGGGGTCCCGTCCAGCTTCCCTGAGACGGGAAGAGATTTCTGTGCACAGAGAGGTGTAGACACGTCCCCAGACAACTCCTCTCTCATGTGTTTCCCCAAGCCCGGGGGCAGCTGGGACCTCCCCAAGCAGGAGCCGTGCACCGCGGCCCGGGGGTCTGCGCCCGCAGCCAGCCTGGCCGCAGCGGTGCTGGCCAAGGCGCGGGCCGGCAGGAAGGGCCAGAAGCCGGAGGGTGCGCGCGAGGGTGGGCAAGAGGAGGCGCCTCCCTACAAGCGCCTACGGGGAGGAAGGGCCTTCCAGAAACCCAGCAACCCTCTGAGTCCCTCGCAGCCGCGGGGCACCAAGCCTTACGCTTGCGAGCTGTGCGGGAAGGCCTACTCCCACCGGGGCACGCTCCAGCAGCACCGGCGGCTGCACACGGGCGAGCGGCCCTACCAGTGCCCCTTCTGCGACAAGGCCTACACTTGGTCCTCGGACCACCGCAAGCACATCCGCACCCACACCGGCGAGAAACCCTACCCGTGCCCGGACTGCGGTAAGGCGTTCGTGCGGTCCTCCGACCTGCGCAAACACCAGCGCAACATGCACAGCAACAACAAGCCCTTCCCGTGCGCCGAGTGCGGTCTGACCTTCAACAAGCCGCTGTCGCTGCTGCGCCACCAGCGCACGCACCTGGGCGAGAAGCCGTTCCGCTGCCCCGCTTGCGACAGGGAGTTCGCCGTGGCCAGCCGAATGATGGAGCACCAGCGTGTGCATTCGGGCGAGCGGCCCTTCCCCTGCCCCACCTGCGGCAAGTGCTTCACCAAATCCTCCAACCTGATCGAGCACCAGACGCTGCACACCGGCCAGAGGCCTTTCAAGTGCGCCGACTGCGGCGTAGCCTTCGCGCAGCCCTCGCGCCTCGTGCGCCACCAGCGCATCCACACGGGGGAGAGGCCCTTTCCTTGCGCCCAGTGCGGCCAGGCCTTTGCCCGCTCCTCCACCCTGAAGCGGCACCAGCAGATCCACTCCGGCGAGAAGGGCTTCCTCTGCGCGGAGTGCGGCAGGGCTTTCCGAATCGCGTCGGAGCTGGCCCAGCACATCCGGGTGCACAACGGGGAGAGGCCCTACCAGTGCGAGGACTGCGGCCAGGCCTTCACCAGGTCCAATCACCTCCAGCGGCACCGAGCCAAGCACGGTACCTGCAAGAAGGAGCCCGTCCCCTCCTCCTCTGATGAGTGACGGCTCTAGCAGCTCTCAGGGAAGGTGAAGACGCTGTGCTGCGACCTCATCGCTTGGAACCCTCCTTCATGGACAAGCCCATTCACGTGGTAATATCACCTAGCCCCACCGGTCAGCCTTTCCCCCCGGTGAGTCGCCAGCCATCCGGTGATCCATGTGATACATGTGTTCGATCTCTTGTGTAAAGAGTAAGAGGAGGGCTGACACCCACGTGTGTGGTTTCACAACAGTCTTTCTTCTGAATTTCAGAGGTCATAGTCAATGGGAAAAGGATAAGAAACAGTAGTGAGAACTGGTCAAGAGTTGAGTTCCTTGGTGGGGGGATCTCAGTGGATTGGGAATGATATCCTGGGCACTGTGCAAGCCTCCAGGGACACAGTGAAGAAGATTGTCCTGTCCTGCCCTCAAAGCCATATGCAAATACTAAGAAGGCCTCAGGGGCTGGTCCTCTGGGGAGAAAGGTACTTTTCAGTTTTCACATGAATAAAGGAATCCCTGGAAGTGGTCTCAGTGAGCAACTCTTCCAAAGCAACAAAGCCTGCCCGGGGTTAGCTCAGACCCAGCCAGATAGCACATCATTTCACTTTCCTACCAAAATTACTTTACCCTTGGGAAATGGGTCTTGGCTTTGAAGTATAGAAGGCTTTTATCTTAAAGAGAGGGGAGTTCATGTCCTATGTTTCAGAACCAGTTATTCTGTAAGTCCAGAGCAACCTTAGCATCTGAAAAAGAAGTCCCTTCCTCTTTATAGTCAATCTCAGTAAGCTGGAACTAACCTGAGTCTCACCCACAAAATTTACATGTGCTTCCTGTCTGGCCACCTTTTTTCCTGTTCCCACCCTGGGACTTAAACCATACGTAATTTACAGAGAGTAATATGCCCATTTACAGAGAGATATATAACATTTCTCCAAATGGGCCTGACCATAGTTCAAGAAACCTCTTAGATTCATTTCAATTTTCCAGGTCATTAGCTCCAGTTTGAAGTAAATAGAATAAAATACCCCTTGCCCAAGTGCCAGTTGGTTTGTCTTTGTTTCAAAGTCTTAAAACCAGGTTTGGAAACCCATATGACTCACAATTACTCTCTAATGAGGTTATTTGAAATCTGTGTACTACCAACAGCCATTCTTCAAAATGGATTGATTTTCTGCCATTTAAAGTCAGTAGTTCTTAGCTCTGGACCCCAACTATGAAGAATCCATGACTTCACAGAGTTCCTTTATGCACAGGGGCAAATATGGAATAAGATATTCCATAAGAACGTATAGTACTCTCCCTTTGTGGATATCTTTAGCATATTCCTAAAATTGCCACCAAAGGGTGCTAAATCTGAATTTCTCTTGATTTCCACCTTGACACATGGGAGCCAAAGAGAAGTGATACATGTTGTCATACTTTGTTTGACAAAGGTAACCTTGGTAAAAGAGTTCAGACTGCATGCCTGGAAGTTTTGTGTCTTAGCTCCCTTAGACACATCTGCATGTCCAACCAGCAGAGTTAGCTGGTTCAGGGTCTGGCATGAGGGCCAGTGGTTGAGTTATTAGTCTACCCCCATCATTTACCAGTGATACGACCTTGGCTTCAGCTTCTGCATCTGCATTGGCTAATCAGGAGTGATAGTAATGGGGCAATAAAAGTTGGAATTATCCTGCCAGGAAAGGCAATTTGGCTGAAGGCACAGACACTAAATTGGTAGAAATCATAAAAATCAACCATAGTCTTGTGATTATGAACAGAGTAAAGGCTAGTATATTTTTTCCTGGGTAACCAATGAAATCTCTGAAGACTGAAGTCATTATTTCTTTTCTTTGTATTGTTTTTTTAAAAAGATGGTTGTTAGTACAGTTTTGATACTTTCAAATTTTAATTTGCTTCTATAAATTTTTAAGGCAGCTGTTCCCCAAACCAGTTCATAAAATGGCTCTAGAGAAGTTACCTGAGCTGTTTGTTAACCATACAACTTGCTGAATCCTAGCTCTGAATATTGAAACAGGTCTGCTGTGCATCTTGGATTCTAATTTTTTAAGCTTCCCATATTTTCTGATACACAGCCAAGTTGGGGCCACTGGTATAATTAATTATTGGTGATAACTAACTTTTATCATCTAGTAAGCAGGTAACATGCAAGTAAGCAGGCAATCAGGATGCGATCACAATAGAACGAGACTAAAAATAGGTTCACACTGCTAGAATACCTCCTGACTTGGATATGGTGGACTCAAACTAGCAAGCAGGTTTTGATGTGGTCCCATAATCTCATTTCTGCAGATTAGATGCCGTATCTAGGTATAGCTTCCAGCTGGGCACACCTTTGGGGAGAAAGTGTGTCCTTTTTGTTAATAGGCAGAAAAAAACTAGGTTAGCTTGTGCTGGTAACTTTGGAGCTACAAATTGCGTTTCTGGAATATAGGGGATTATAATATACTGAATAGACTGAAGAGAAGTTCAATAATCCTTCAGTGGTCTCACGTAATCAAGTCACATTTTAAGGAAAATTCTCCCAACCAGTCTTTTCTCACACCAGCTGCAAGCATCATATTGAATAGGTATTGCAGGGGAATGAAGTCCCCTTACTGTAGCCACAGGTCACTGGGCTGGACAGTGGTGCTGAAGCGAAAGGCCACAATACATGGAGTGGAGAAGCAGATACAAAAGAGAAGCCAACCAACTACAAACTGGTGTGGCACAAATTCTGCCCAGTAAAGTCTGCCCGTCCAAAGTGGGGGCATTTGAATCCTCTGTTTGCAGAAGAAGCAGCATTCGAATAAGGTTATTCCGGCTCAGACTGTTACCCCAAAGAATAGTGAACTACTTTTCTAGTTTTCTATAAACCTTCACATCACAGCAGACAATCTTATGTCCCTGTTCTGTAATTAAAAATCAGAGCAGGACCTTCTTTGTAATAGAATTTAAAGCTTCTCTCTAAACTAGTGCCATTTCCACAGTTTAGTTTGCCAAAATTAATTTGGATATAACAAATAAAAATGATCATTTGTAAGAGTCTATTTAATAAACATTCTCTTGAATCCACCAGAGTCCACAGTCATCATGATCCATATCCTTTAGATGATAGTGATAATAGCACCTTACATAGTATTCAGTGTGCCTGGGACTGTTTTAAGTGTTTCATATATATTAACTATTCAAACGTTAAAGTAAACCTATGGTAATTATCATCTTTAATTTTAAGATGAGGAGATCAAGAGACAAAGAAGTTATATTGCCCAAGACATCATGGTTAGGGGGTAGCATTATGATGTTTTGACACTTAAGCATTAGGTAGAGCCATTTAATGGTTCCAGAGACTGTGCTGTTAACTACAGGGCCAACTGCCTCTGTTTGGCATGGAAGAATACTCTGCAATTATTGGTGACATGCATTTTTAAAGTAGGTCACCATAAATTCAAGAGAAGATAAAGGTTGAAATACAGCACAGCAGAAATCATGGCATGACCCAGGAAGGAAGGCCTATGGATTTGGAAGAGCCTGGGTTGGCAGCTAGTGATCATTAATCCCTTAGAGAAGCAGTCAAGAAGCCGGCCAGCAGAAAGGGATTTGAGTTAAAGGAGCAATGGTTCCTTGAAGGCCAACCGATGTTTTATCTCACTAACAAAACATTCTGTGTATGCCATACACAGAAAAATACACCAACAAAGAATCTTGACACTCAACATTTACACAAAATTCTATCATCCAAATGCATGCACATTAAAGAGCTGTATTACCTCTGATATGAACCCAACAAATCATCCAGGAGTTCCGACTAAACCTTAAAAATTCTTGCAGGGAAGGAAGTCATCAATTTAATTGATAGAGTACTCAAGCAGATATCACTGCTAGACTCAGAACTAGACAGTGAACTACAAACTCAATGACCCATGAAAATATTACCACAGATGGAATGACAATTTTTCATCAAGCCAGAAAATGGTGTCTTTTTAAAGCTGAGAGGGAAGCTCATTTTTAACATCAGTTGCCCTCTCTCCATTCTGCATAAAACCATGCCAGAACAATTAAAAATTTCCACAATGGCTAGATAATATTTTTCCATGTTTTCTCCTTAACCACTTCCCACGCCCTCAGTCAAATTGGCTCAGAGTTTCACTGAGTGGTGTCAAGTTCAGTGAGTAAATGGAGCTTCTATAAAACCTAAGCTATAATTAGGATTTAAAGTAAAAGTGACCTCTTCTGTAAAGCAAAGAGGATGTAGAGGAGGCCAAGGACAGGAGGGAAGGAAGGATCGTCTGTGGTAGTTCAGATGAAGTCAAGGACAAGTGGGTTAGTAAATAAGATGAAGAGATGTCCAAGATTTCAGAGGTGGAGTCAATAAGGTTTGGTGAGAAGATAGTAACAGCTACCATTCAGTGAACACTTTTTAGGGTTCTGGCACTACATCCATCATCCCAACTAATCCCTACAACAATCTGTTATGGGAGACCCTTGAAAAAGATTCCCACGTGGGATATGCAACTGTTTTCTCGGAAAGCAGATAAGACTAATAGTTCTTGGCTATTGTCTATCAGTATTGTTAAGCGAGGGTCACTAAGGTCTATGTGCTTCTTCTAAGAAATAGGTTGCATCTCTGCCACGTGGAAAACATGCTGCAAATCCCCCACCTTTTGTTTAGAAATCGTGCTTGCTTACATTTTTATTTTCTGCAGTTGTGGTGGTTTAAAAAATATTCCCACATAAGTGTCCATCAAGGGATGAATGGATAAAGAAGTTCTAATATACACATACACACACACAATGGAATATTAGCCGTGAGAAGAAGGAAATCTCCCATTTGTGACCACACAGATAGACATGTTGAGGGTATTATGTATGCTAAATGAGATAAGTCAAACTGAGAAAGACAAATGCTGTATGATGTCATGTATATGTGGAATCTAAAAAAAAAAAAAAATCAAACTTATAGAACCAGATAGAAGAGTGGTTGCCAGAGGCTGGGGGTGGGGGAGTTGGGGAGATGTCGGTCAAAGGGTACAAACATTCAGCTATAAGATGAATGACACCTGAGGATCTGATGTAAAACACAGTGACTGTAGTTGGTAACATTGTATTGTGTAACTGAAATATGTTAAGAGAGTAGAACTTAAGTGTTTTCACCAAAGAAAAAAAAGATCAATATGTGAGGTGATGGATGTGTTAACTAGATGGGGAGAACACTTTCACAATGTATATGTGTATCAAATCACCACAATGTATACTTTAAATATCTTACAGTTTTATGTGTCAATCATACCTCAATAAAGCTGAAATTTTTTTTAAAAAAACAAAGAATTTAAAAATTAAATAAAAATAAAAAATACGCCCACAAATTCTTTGATATGCCTCCCTTTAAGAAGTGAGCCTAATCTCCTTCCTTTTTTGTGTGGGCTGGACTCAGTGACTGGGTTCTAATAAATGGAATAAAGTAGAAGTGTCAATGCACAACTTCTGAGGCTAGATCATAACAAGCATTGTGGCTTCCACAGCCTGCTTTCTCTCTCTCTCTCCTCTGCCCTCCATTACTTGCTGTGAGGGAAGCCAGCCACCATGTCATTGAGCAGCCTTATAAAGAGGCCCTTGTGGTGAGGAAATCTGCTAACAGCCACATGGGTGAGCTTGTAGGGGACCTTTTAGCCCCAGCCGAGAGTTCAGATGACTACAGACCTGGCTGACTACTTGATTGAAACCTTATGAGAGACCCAAGTCCAGAACTATTTATCTAAGTGGCTCCCAAATTCCTGATCCTTGGAAACTGTGTGAAATAATAAATGCTTGTTATTTTAAGCTGCAAAGTTTTGCTTGGTAATTTGTTAGTGCAGCAATAGCTAAAAAGTGGTAATATAGAGAATAACTTGCTCCTAATGAGTAAGAATGCAGTCATTAGATGTCATCATGAGCCCTGATTTCTGCCCTAAGAAAATTGACAGAGGGGTTGGAACACATCTCCTCTTCCTATCACCACATTCCCCTCTGCCCCAATCAATGGTTATCGTGAAGGCTGGCAGAGGCTCAGCTGGTATTCAGGAAACCCCTGTGTCATCTGCCCTATTGCCAAATGAGGCACCCTGACTCTAAGACCCAACAAAAGGGACCCTCTGGGAAGGGGTCAGAAGCAGTGTGGGTAATATCTGGACACCAGCACCACATTTGATAAGGAAGGATGAGAATGAAACCCTTTTGATTATCTTTTTTTTTCTTTTTTCTTTTTTTTTGGAATACAGCAATTCCTAATTCACGGAGATAAGTAAAGTAATGCATGGTCTTCCCTAGAAAGTGGAAAAATCTCTAATTCTCTAGAATGTAGACCACAGTCCTATGAAAGTAGTGTTAGCCCCACTTTTCAGATAAGAAAACAAAGTTGTGGGAAGCATACACAACCAATCCAAGATCACATAGTTAGGGAAGCATGGAACCAACCGGAACACCAGCTCCGATCTGCACAGCTGTACTGCCTTTGCCTTGAAGTGGGGACAGGAGTGTGGACCTAAGGCCCACACCCAGGCTTCGCCCGTGGCTCACTGCGCAGTCAGTGTTCCTTCTGCTCTAAACACTGTCTCTTCTCCTGAACCCAATTTGTGCCTACTGCCCTGTACTCAGCCTCCTTGGAATTCCCGTCCTCAAGGACCAAGGGGGTTAATGAGGGAGAGGAGTTGAATAAGAGGGTAATGTAGACACAAAGGTGAGGCAACTGAAGCCCCTGTTTGGTACTCCTCAATCCATGTTCCTGAAAAGGAAGTGATGGGGAACAAATACGTCGATACTTAGTTTTTCCATTTTAAGACTGCAAAAGGTGTGTGTCCTAAAAAAGGGATTTTAGGCATCAGTGGAGGGAGATATTTGGGAGAGGCACTTCCCTGGTACTTCTGAAATCACAAGACACACATCTGGAAACATATATTTAATAATTCTCTCTCAACCTGGGACTAGTATAACTCTAAACAGAAAACACAGAGATGCAGTTAATGTGCATCTTATCTTCCCCCATGTAATTAGGTCCACAATCATAATGCCTGGATGTCTGCATATGAGTGTGTGTGAATCCCTTGTGTTAGTATCCTCTGGCTACGCAACAAAGTACCACAACCTAAGTAGCTCCCAACAACGGTAATTTATCTCCTTGGTATTCTGGAAGCTGGAAGTCTGAAATCAGTTATCACTGGGTTAAAATCAAGATGTCGGCAGGGCCAAGCTCCCTCCGGAGGCTCTAGGAGAGTATCCGTTCCTTCTCCCTTCCGGCTCCTGGTAGCTGCCAGCATTCCTTGTCTTGTGACTACATCATTCCAATCTCTGTCTCCATCGTCATATTGTCTTCTTTTCTGTCTGTGCCAAATCTCTCTCTGCCTTTCTCCTACAAGGACACTATGATGGCATTTAGAGTTTACCCACCTCATCCAGGAAATCTCCCCATCTCAAAATCCTTTATCACATTTACAGGTTCCAAGGACTAGCATCTTTAAGTGCTATCTTTAGGTGGCTTGCTATTCAGCGGACTATACTACTGCAAAACAAATAGTATCAGGTCCTTCTTGCGACCATGAACATTAAGTGATAATCCCTTATTTCACTTCAGGTAGCTGAAAGGACAGTAGAAATTTAATTTGTCCTGTCACTTAAGCAAAGAAAGTTTGGAACTGCAGTGGACCTTAGCGATCACTATTTTACAAGTGAGGGAACTGCGAACTGTACAGCTCTCAGTGGCAGCCAGAGCTCTTTCTATTCTACCAGATCCTCTTTTCTACTTTATTGCGGTTTGATTTCTATCCTTTAAATCTACTAAAGATCATAACTTTAATGGAATCTATTAATTTCAGAAATTATGGTAGATTTAAATAATACTTAGAGCAGATATTAAAGAAATAATAAAAAAATTTTTTAAATTAAAAAATAAAAAACCAAAAAATAATAAAAAAATTAAAAAAATAATTAAAAAAAGAACAGATATTAAGATGGAAATGCTTACATTTTCTTTTATACTAATAAAATGGCTTTAAGATTGCATTTTCAATTCTCAATCTATAGCCATTTCTGTCTCCTAAGAGCCATTCATCATGCCCATTTCCATCTCAATGACACTATCTACTTAAGCTTTCAAGTTATTCTGTCACCATATTACTTATTTCAGATTGTTTTCTACCATCACCACTTATTAACTGGAAGATGGAAAGCAAAAACAAGTATGCAATGTCAGCATGCACTTCTCCAAATTCTTCTCCATCCATTTCAAAAATTTAAAAAAATCTTAAAACACACTTGCACCATGCCAAAGAGGCTAATGCCTATATATATATATTTTAAATTTTATTTATTTATTTGAGTGAGAGAGAATGAGAGATAGCACGAGAGGGAAGAGAGTTAGAGGGAGAAGCAGACTCCCTGCTGAGCAGGGAGCCCGATGTGGGGCTCGATCCCAGGACTCCAGGATCATGACCTGAGCTGAAGGCAGTCGCTTAACCAACTGAGCCACCCAGGCACCCCGGTTAATGCCTATATAGTCACAAATGTAAAAGAAGGCATTTGTTAGAGGTATATCAAAGATGGTGCTTTTCTAATGATACATCAGTTCCGAGAGAATCCATAAAGAACTAAAGACAACGATGAAATTAGAGTGAATGAGACTCAGAGTCACTCCCTAAATTTTGTAAAGTAGCTCTGAACAGGCTCTTTGAGAATCCAATAAAAGCTATGGATCCTATCAAAATAATCCACATTACTGATGTTTTCCTTTGTGGTTTCAGGGAGCCATAGACTTTGTAAAGCCCATCAACTGGCTTGAATTTAAGAATCTCTGTTAGATTGATTTCACTTCCAAATATGTGTCCAGCACCCTAACCCAGGAACTTAAGTCAGTTACAATAGGAAAGGACTACGGCAGTCTTACAAAGTAAGCCCCACCAAAGACATTCATTTGGATGATTTTTTAAAAGGAAAAAAACAAACAGAAGATGACTAAAACAACTCATACTCCAAAGGAGTGAGTGGATTTCTTAAAATGTGGAAATGAATTCACTGCTAATATGGGAAATTAGCCATATTCTCTTTTATAAAGGTAACAATTACTCCTGGAATATATAAAATTTGTTTGTATAGGTTGAAAAAGTTACAAATTCAACCAAATAAGTACTGTCACAGCTTTAAAAATATATATATTTTATTTTGAAAAAATGCACAATTAATGATAAAAATAAACAAAATTACCAAGGTACTCTAGGGAAGAGGCTACATTTGCATCCCAAACTGCATGCAAACCAGCACAGGGATTACTGTAGTGGAACACTCCAATAAAGACTAGTCCTGAAAGGACCAAGCAAAACACCAAATTATGGAAAAGGACCAGGCTCCTTGATAAGGAGTCTGCTAACTATAAAAACTCAATTCTCAGTCATTAATAACAGCATTATCTGCACCTAAAAATACCTACTTTACTCCTGCTAGAAATGACCACAGCATTTCTCCCATCTGAGTACTAACTAGGCCCAATCCTGCTTAGCTTCCGAGATCAGACGAAATCAGGCGTGTTCAGGGGGTATGGCTGTAGACGACCACAGCATTTCTAAGGGGAAAAGAAACCACATTCTTAGATTTATTTTAAGCCATCCATGGCAGGGCAGAATCTGGGGGAAAACCTGGACTGAGTTAGTGACCACATTAGAAAGCTTGATTTAGCTAATAGATCTTAATGGAGATAAAAACAAAATGTGAGGGGAGGAGCAAGATGGTGGAGGAGTAGGAGACCTGGATTTCATCTGGTCCCAGGAATTCAGCTGGATAGGGATCAAACCACTCTGAACACCTACAAACTCAACAGGAGATCGAAGAAAAGAAGAGCAGCAACTCTGAACAGAAAAGCAACCACTTTCTGGAAGGTAGGACGTGCGGAGAAGTGAATCCGAGGCGATATTCGGGAGGATAGATGGCGGGGGAGGGGGCCTCCGTCAGCCGCTTCTGGCAAGTGATAGAGCCGTGGAGCACAAAATCGGAACTTTTAGAAGTCTGCTCCGCTGAGGGACATCTCTCCAGTGGCTAAGCAGGGGGTGGAACCCTCGGGGACAGTGTGGTCTCAGGACCTTCAGGGTCACAGGAAGACCAGGGGTGCCTGAGTGTGGCAGAGCTCCCAGGGAAGCCGGCTGCAGAGACGGAGCCGAGGCGCAGGCTCTCAGCT